>NW_024070207.1:128508493-128625996 GCF_014754425.2 Oryx dammah
TGAAGTCTTCATTTCTGTGGGCCAAGCCTGCATCTCTGTGGACCAAGCCCCCATCTCTGTGGACCAAGCCCCCATCTCTGTGGACCAAGCCTGCATCTCTGTGGACCAAGTCCTCATCTCTGTGGACCAAGCCCCCATCTCAGGAACCAAGCCTACATCTCTGTGGACCATGCCAACATCTCTATGGACAAAATCCTCAATCTCTGTGGACCAAGCCTGTGTCTCTGTGGACCAAGCCCTCTTCTCTGTGCAGTATGCTGCTGCTGCTGCTAGGTCGCTTCAGTCATATCTGACTCTGTGCAATCCTATGGATGGAAGCCAACCAGGCTCCCCCATCCCTGGGATTCTCCAGGCAAGAGTACTGGAGTGGGCTGCCATTTCCTTCCCCAACGCATGAAAGCGAAAAGTGAAAGTGAAGTTGCTCAGCCATGTTTGACTCTTAGTGACCCCATGGACTGCAGCCTACCAGGCTCCTAGGTCCATGGGATTTTCCAGGCAAGAGTACTGGAGTGGGCTGCCATTTCCTTCCCCAACGCATGAAAGTGAAAAGTGAAAGTGAAGTTGCTCAGTCGTGTCCGACTCTTAGTGACCCCATGGACTGCAGCCTACCAGGCTCCTAGGTCCATGGGATTTTCCAGGCAAGAGTACTGGAGTGGGGTGCCATTGCCTTCTCCGTCTGTGCAGTATATTTCTTCACAATCTGCCCACCTGGATAGTCATCTTTTAATGGATGACATAACCTTATTCTTATGTCTAAAACTAGAGAGAAAAAGTTACTGGGCTTTAGGGAAGAAGTTGCAAGCATAAATAGCAAGAAAGTACTATTTTAAAGTTCTGTTTTGGCTGGTACCATACTGTCTTGATGACTGTAGCTTTGTAGTATAGTCTAATGTTCAGGAAGTCTGATGCCTCCAGCTCTAAAAACCAACACAACATTGGAAAGCAAATTTCCTCCAATTAAAAAATACATTAAAAATTTTAAAAATAAAGTTCTGTTTTGGGACTTCCCTGGGGCTCCAGTGGCTAAGACTGTGCACTACCAAGGCAGGTGGCCCCAATTTGATCCATGCTCAGGGAACAAGATTCCACACCCCACAACCAAGTGTTCTTATGCTGCAGCAGAGACCCTGCACAGCCAAATAAATAACAATAAATATTAAGAAAAAAAATAAAGGTCTGTTTTCACTCATGCATGTGTGAATGCTAAGTCACCTCATTCACGTCCAACTGTTTGTGACCCCCATGGACTATAGCCCTCCAGGCTCCTCTGTCCTTGGGATTCTCCAGGCAGGAATACTCATGAGGTTCAAGCAGTAAAGATATTGTGACTAGCATAATACTGTCAACCACAAGCCAATATCATAACAGACTTTCCGTCCACACTGTAACATCCAGAACTGGAATATAATAGTTACCCTGTGAATATGTCCTTGACCAATAATGTCAGGCAGCTCAACTAGCATCTTTAAATTAATTTTTTCTGCATTTTTCATATTTTTTTTAAATTTTGTGAAAGTATAGTTGATTTGCAGTGTTGTGTTAATTCCTTCTACATGGAAAATGACTCAGTTATGTATATGTATTGTAGACTTAAATGCATAAAATGAGCATTGCCAGCTAACTTTTGTTTGCTCAGAGCTGAGCCCATCCTTGGTTATCTATTTTATGTACAGTACTGTGTATATGTTAACCCCAAATCTCCTAATTTATTCTCCCCTTCCCTTTCCATTTCGGTCACCAAAAGTTTGTCTATGTCTGTGGATCTATATCTGTTTCATAGATTAATTACTTTGTGGGACTTCCCTGGTGGCTCAGATGGTAAAGAATCTGCCTGCAAGGCCGGAGACCCTGGTTCGATCCCTGGGTTGGGAAGATCCCCTGGAGAAGGAAATGGCAACCCCCTCCAGTATTCTTGCCTGGAGAATCCCATGGACAGAGGAGCCTGGCGGGATACAGTCCATGGGGTCACAAAGAGTCGGACACGAATGAGCAGCTAACACACTAATTTGTGTCATGTTTTAGATTCCACCTGTAACCAATATTACATGATATTTGTCTTTTGTCTGACTTACTTCACTTGGTATGGTCATCACCTGCAAATGGCATTATTTCCTTATTTTTATGGCTACGTACTATTCCATTTTTGGAGAAGGCAATGGCACCCCACTCCAGTACTCTTGCCTGGAAAATCCCATGGACCGGGGAGCCTGGTGGGCTGCTGTCTATGGGGTCACACAGAGTCAGACAAGACTGAAGTGGCTGAGCAAATATTCCATTTTATATATGTACCATATCTTCTTTAGCTATTCATCTGTTGATGGACATGTATGTTGTTTCCGTGTCCTGGCTGTTGTAGATAGTGCTGCCATCAACACTGGGGTGCATGAATTTTTTAGTTTTCTTCTTTTCTGGATTTATCCCCAGGAAAAATACTCACTTTTTCAATGAAACAGTCCATTAGTTATTGTATCCTTTAAAAGTTTCTAGCTCTGGGTTTGGGAATGACCTTTAATCTTTATCCAGACTCAATTTGCTTCTTTCAAATGGGAATAATCATACCAGGCTCAAAACTGTTGAAGAAATGTAAATAACATGTGTTAAGCTGTAGGCAGAACTTAGCCCAGTAAGCAATCACTGCTACTGCTGCTGTGGCTAAGTTGCTTTAGTCGTGTCTGACTCTGTGCGACCCCACAGACGGCAGCCCACCAAGCTCCTCTGTCCCTGGGATTCTCCAGGCAAGAGTCCTGCACTGGGTTGCCATTCTGAGTGGAACTTCTTATTATGCCTAGTATTCCAGATAATCTAATCTGCCTGACCTTTGTATCAAAAGAAACATAATGCACGAGAAAAGCATTAGACCAGCGTTCATCATTTTGATTATGTCCTTGTGGTTAATTAATTATTTGCTGAGGAATCTTGAACCAGTTTTCCAGTTCCTCTGGGTCTCAGTTTAGGAGTTTTCTTGTTCTACAATGTGAATAAGTCATAGGAACTCATCTTCACCGTTTCTGTAAGCTGTAATGTTACAAGTTCTTGTTATGTCTGTTCTCCAATCAAAAAAAGACCCAACTGAGCCCCCAAGGCTGCTTAATTGGCGTCATAAGCAATTAGCTTCTTGTTCCTGAAAGACAGGGTGGCCTTCGGCTGTATTTTCACTGGCTACTCTTAGTTAAGTCACAGTTACATCTTAAATCTCATAGATTTTTAAAATAACAATCACAAACACAATTCAGTTCAGTTCAGTCACTCAGTTGTGTCTGACTCTCTGCGACCCCATGAACCGTAGCACACCAGGCCTCCCTGTCCATCACCAACTCCCAGAGCTTACTCAACCTCATGCCCATTGAGTCGGTGATGCCAACCATTTCATCCTCTGTTGTCCCCTTCTCCTCCTGCCTTCAATCTTTCCCATCATTAGGGTCTTCTTCACCTCAGAACAATCTTTGATGTTCACCCAAACCCATGTCCATTGAGTCGGTGATGACATCCAGCCATCTCATCCTCTGCCGTCCCCTTCTCCTCCCACCCTCAATCTTTCCCAGCATCAGGGACTTTTCAAATGAGTTAGCTCTTCGCATCAGGTGGCCAAAGTATTGCAGTTTCAGCTTCAACATCAGTCCTTCCAATGAACACCCAGGACTGATCTCCTTTAGGATGGACTGGTTGGATCTCCTTGCAGTCCAAGGGACTCTCAAGAGTCTTCTCCAACACCACAGTTCAAAAGCATCAATTCTTTGGCCGTCAACTTTCTTTACAGTCCAACCGTCACATCTATACATGACTGCTGGAAAGACCGCCATAGCTTTGGCTATGTGGATCCTGTGTCAGCAAAGTGATGTCTCTTATTAATTCTAATTTATCTTTTTAAGAGAAAATGTGGAGGAGAGGGCTTCACTGAACAAGTTGATGGAATGAATCTTGAAGTCGGGATAAGGCTTGTCGAGTTGGTTGAGTCTCATTAAAATGCCAGGCAGGAAAGCTTAATTAAGAATGATTAGGCGCAAGAACTGAATATCAAGGAAACTTCAGGATGTCAGAAGCAAAACAGCTAACGACAGATGTAATGCAAAGTGAGTAGGCTTGACATGTAGAGGAAGACATTGAAGATGTATTTCCCCAAAAATGCATGGCATAATGAAACAGGACTGAAATTTTTGGTAACATCAACTCATGTTGACTTATGGCAAAACCAATACAATATTATTGTAAAGTAAAAAAAAAAAATACAGTAAAAGAAATAAAATAATAGGCTAAGTGCTTTGAGGTTTTTTTAAAAACATGTACTTATAATGTAAGCATACAGTACATATACATGTATGCATAATGTTCCCTGATGCTGGGAAGGATTAAAGGCAAAAGGAAAAGAGGGTGGCAGAGGATGAGATGGTTGGATGGCATCACTGCCTCGGTGGACATGAGTTTGACCTAACTACAGGAGATGGTGGAAGACAAGGAAGCCTGGTGTGCTGCAGTCCGTGGGGCTGTAAAGAGTCAGACACGACCTAGCAAGTGAACCACAACAATAAACAATGTGGATATATCTCAGTCTATAGCTAGGCATGAAGAATGGACTCTGGAGTTTAAGTTAGTAAGCAGTGTTTGCAAAACTGCTTTTGTAATTGTTATTGTATATTATGCTCAGTCGTATCCGACTCTTTGCGACCCCATGGACTGTAGCCTACCAGGCTCCTCTGTCAATGGGATTTTCCAGGCAATACTACTGGAGTGGATTGCCATTTCCTTCTCCAGGGGATCTTCCCGACCCAGGGATCGAACCCAGGTCTCCTGCATTGCAGGTGGACTCTTTTCCAGCTGAGCCACCAGGGAGTCTTATAGTGGATTAACAGTGTTGTTAGTTTCAGGGGTACAACAAAGTGATTAGCTTATACTTATACATGCATCCGTTGTTTTTCAAAATCATTTCCCACTCAGGTTATTACAGAATGTTGAATTCAGTTCCCTGTTTTATACGGCAGGTCCTGGTGGGTTATCTATTTTATATATCGTAGGACATGTGTGTTAATCCCAAACTACTAATCCATCCACCCCCTGGAACCTTTCCTCTTTGGTAACTGCAAGTTTGTTCCCTAAGTCTGAGAATCTGTTTCTAGTTTGTAAATTAGTTCGTTTGTATCATATTTTTAGATTCAGCATGTAAGCGGTGTCATATTTCCCTTTCTGTGACTTAGTATGCCAGTTTCTAGTTCCATCTATCGGGCAGCAAATGGCTTTATTTCAGTCTTTTTTATGGCTGAGTAATATTCCATCATGTATGTGTATCACGTTCTTCTTTATCCAGTTCTCTGTCAATGGACTTTTATGTTGCTTCCACGTCCCAGCTATTGTAAACAGTGCTGTTGCAAACCGTGGTTTTCTCTGGATATCTGCTCAGCAGTGGGATTGCAGGATCATACCACAGTTTTTCTTTTCTTTCTTTCTTTTTTTTTTTTTTTTAAAGAACTTCCATACTGTTCTGCATAGTGGCTGTACCAATTTCCACTGCCACCAACAGTGTAAGGGAGTTCCCCTCTTCTCCACACTCTCTCCAGCATCAGTCTTTTTTTTTTTTTTTTTAATGATGGCCATTCTGACGGGTGTGACGTGATACCTCGCTGTAGTTTTGATCTGCATGTATCTAATAATTAGCAATGTTGAGCTCTTTTCACGTGCCTCCTGTCTGTCTATCTTCTTTAGAGAAATGTCTCTATAGGCCTTCTGCCCAGTTTTTTGATTGGGTTCTTTGGTGGTTTTCTTTTTTACTATTTTTATTATTGAGTTGCATGAGCTGTTTGTAGATTTTAGAAGTTAATCCCTTGTCGGTTGCACCGCTTGCTAGTATTTTTCTCCCATTCTGTGGGTCTTCTTTTTATTTTGTTTATGGTTTCCTTTGCTGTGCAAAAAGCTTTTGAGTTTAGGAGGCAAGACTATATAATGGAAAAGAGACAAGTCTCTTCAATAGGTGCTGCTGTATAAACTGGACAGGTGCATGTAAGATGAAATCATTACACTCCCTAACACCATACAGCAAAATGAACTCTAAATGGATTGAAAACCGGTATATAAGACCTGATACTATAAAACGTTTAGACGAAAACGTATGAAAAACACGCTGACATAAATTGCAGCAAAATCTTTTTCAGTCCGTCTTGCTGTTGTTCAGTGGCTTAAGTTGTGTCCTACTCTTTGTGACCCCACGGACTGCAGCACGCCAGGCTTCCCTGTCCTTCACCATCTCTTGTTGTTTGCTCAAACTCATGTCCGTCGAGTTGGTGATGCCATCCAACCATCTCATCCCTCCTCATAATGTCCTCAATCTTTCCCAGCATCAGGATCTTTTTCATTGAGTCAGCTCTTCTCATCAAGTGGCTTCAGTCTCATCATGAGTCCTTCCACTGAATATTCAGGGTTGATTTCCTTTAGGATTGACAAGCAATGGAAATTTAAAGAAAATAAACAAATGGGAGCCAATGATAACTGCATTTCTCAAACTTGAAAATTAAGTATGTGCGACAGAAAAAATAATTGCACCTCCCACAAAAGGTTCCCACCATCTATTTTCTACTAGAAACAGTTTGTTTTTAATTTTCTGTGAATCATTACAACATGATAATAAAACGTGAAAATTTGTATATGTGTCTTTGGCAAACAGTAGCTCTGAGAACATGCCTCTAAAACTTGAGTACCTTTTTTTTGTTGTTGTTAATTTGAAACAGCTGTTGGAAAATGGCCCCGTATGGATGTGCATATGAATTTGTATAGATGCAGACAGATAAAGGACAGGCAGCTTCCTTACCATTAGTGGTCCCCTGGTGGTGCTAGTGGTAAAGAACCCACCTGCCAGTTCAAGAGACGTAAGAGATGCAGGTTCCATCCCTGGGTTGGGAAGATGCCCTAGAGGAAGGCATGGCTGCAAACTCCAGTGTTCTTGCCTGGAGAATCCCATGGACAGGGGAGCCTGTTGGGCTGCAGTCCACAGGGTCGCAAAGAGATGGACACGACTGAAGCGACTTAGCATGCACACAGATAAATGAGTGGAGACAGAATTAGCTAACTCGAGAGGAAGGAGGAAAAGAGAGAAAGAAGAATAAGTGGTTTGGTTAATGAAAGCCAAAGGAAATAGTATCAAGTACAGTGTTTTTGATACATTTTATTCAAATCCACTGAACCAAGGTCTGATGCACTCAATCCTGTCCGACCATTTGAGACTCTGTGGACTATACAGTCCATGGAATTCTCCAGGCCAGAATACTGGACTGAGGAGCCATATCCTTCTCCGAGGGGAAATCTTCCCAACCCAGGGATCAAACCCAGGTCTCCCGCATTGCACGTGGATTCTTTACCAGCTGAGCCACCAGGGAGGCCCCAGCCAACGTCTACTGCACAGTTGTGGAGTCGATTTTTTTTAAATTAATTAATTAATTTATTTTTTATTTTACTTTACAATTCTGTATTGGTTTTGCCATACATTGACATGAATCCACCACGGGGGTACATGCATTCCCAAACATGAACCCCCCTCCCACCCTCCTCCCCACAACATCTCTCTGGGTCATCCCCGCGTGCCAGCCCCAAGCATGACGTATCCTGCATCGGACATAGACTGGCGATTCAATTCTTACATGATATTATACATGTTTCAATGCCATTCTCCCAAATCATCTCACCCTCTCCCTCTCCCTCTGAGTCCAAAAGTCCGCTATACACATCTGTGTCTTTTTTGCTGTCCTGCATACAGGGTCATCCTTGCCATCTTTCTAAATTCCATATATATGTGTTAGTATACTGTATTGGTGTTTTTCTTTCTGGCTTACTTCACTCTGTATAATCAGCTCCAGTTTCATCCATCTCCTCAGAACTGATTCAAATGTATTCTTTTTAATGGCTGAGTAATACTCCATTGTGTATATGTACCACAGCTTTCTTACCCATTCATCTGCCAATGGACATCTAGGTTGTTTCCATGTCCTGGCTATTATAAACAGTTCTGCGATGAACATTGGGGTACATGTGTCTCTTTCAATTCTGGTTTCCTCAGTGTGTATGCCCAGCAGTGGGATTGCTGGGTCATAAGGCAGTTCTATTTGCAATTTTTTAAGGAATCTCCACACTGTTCTCCATAGTGGCTGTACTAGTTTGCATTCCCACCAACAGTGTAGGAGGGTTCCCTTCTCTCCACACCCTCTCCAGCATTTATTGCTTGCAGATTTTTGGATCACAGCCATTCTGACTGGTGTGAAGTGGTGCCTCATTGTGGTTTTGATTTGCATTTCTCTAATAATGAGTGATGTTGAGCATCTGTTCATGTATGTGTTAGCCATCCATATGTCTTCTTTGGAGAAATGTCTATTTAGTTCTTTGGCCCATTTTTTGATTGGGTCGTTTATTTTTCTGGAATTGAGCTGCAAGAGTTGCTTATATATTTTTGAGATTAGTTGTTTGTCAGTTGCTTCATTTGCTATTAGTTTCTCCCATTCGGAAGGCTGTCTTTTCACTTTGCTTATATTTTCCTTTGTTGTGCAGAAGCTTTTAATTTTAATTAGGTCCCATTTGGTTATTTTTGCTTTTATTTCCAGAATTCTGGGAGGTGGATCATAGAGGATCCTGCTGTGGTTTATGTCGGAGAGTGTTTTGCCTATGTTCTCTAGGAGTTTTGTAGTTTCTGGTCTTACATTTAGATCATATTATTTATTTATTTTTGGCTGTGCTGAGTCTTCATGGCTGTGCAGGCCTTCTCTGGTTTCGGCGAGCGGGGGGCTTTCTCTTTTAATTCTTGTATTTAAAGTGTTACCATTTAAAGCCATGGGCTTCCCAGATGGCTCAGATGGTAAAGAATCTGCCTGCAATGCAGGAGACCTGAGTCCTATCCCTGCATCAGGAAGATCCCCTGGAGAAGGGAATGGCAACCCACTCCAGTATTCTTGCCTGGAGAATATCTTGGACAGAGGGGCCTGGTGGGCTACAGTCCATGGGATCAAACTGAGTGACTCATACTATCGTTCACTGACATAATTGGCTTCATATCTAAGATATTTGTAATCACTTTATTTATTGTATTTGGGATTTTTTGGTTTGCTTTTATTTCCCTAGCTTTCACCTCTCTGGTTTTCCGTTAAGAGTATATCTTAGTCTTTCAAAGTATTTTGTTCACTTGTTTTTGGCTGTGCTGAGTCTTCATTGCCGTGTGGGTTTTTCTGTAGTCGCCGTGCTCCGGCTTCTCTTTGTGCTGGCCTCTCTTGTGTTACGCCGGCTCTAAGGCCTGTGGGCTTAAGTGGTTGCAACACGTGGGCTCAGCAGTTGTGGCTCCCTGGCTATTGGGTAGAGACTCAACAGTTGTGGTGTACAGGCTTAGTTGCCCCAAGGCCCATGGGTTCTTCCGGGACCAGGGATAGAACCCCTGACTCCTGCATTGATGGCCAGAGTCTTATCCACTCTACCACCACTGAAGCCCTGTACTACTGGATTTGAAATTAATTTCATGTCGTTAGATTTTGGCGCCTAAATATAAGAAGCTGACTTTCATCTCACCTTTTTCATCTTTGTCTTCTGTTGACGTCATTAAGAATCAAGTTCTCTGTCCAACCCCAACCCTTGGCAAAAGAAAACCCCCGAATACCAAAGCATTTTTATGTCAATGTTGTCAAATTAACCTGTTCCTCTACAGGGGATCCAAATTCCCTCTTACAGCAACTTCTAGACATTATTTTCTTTTAAAAAAATACACGTATTAATTTTGAATTGGAGGCTAATTCCTTTTGCCTCCTAATACTACTAATAGTAATAATATTGTATTAGTTTCTGCCATACATCAACATGAATCAGCCATAGGCATATATTTGTCCCCTCCTTCTTAAGCCTCCCTCCCACCTCCCTTAAAATCCCTTCCATCAAGAGGATGGATACCAAAACTGATAAAATAGAAAAAGTATGAAAGTGAAGTAGCTCAGTCGTGTCTGACTCTTTGCGACCCCATGGACTGTTGTCTGTCAGGCTCTTCCCTCCATGGGATTCTCCAAGCAAGAATACTGGAGTGGGTTGCCATTTCCTTCTCCAGAAAAAAACGTATCATGTGCTATAAACAAGTTTTGCAGAGAATAGAATTTCTTATCACTGTATAAACAGAGCATGACTTCTATAAGCACATGTTCAGACCTGGAAATAGCCTCAGTATATACACCCCCAATGGTGTAGTACTATTTATCAAAATGGCATTCAGTATTCCCTACCTCACTACCAGTTTCCACATGCATTGATATCCGTGTGTCTTTACATGCATATACAGATGTGTGTTGTATAGCTGTGTGGAGATCTAATATTAAAAGTTTTACCTAGATGTCGGGCTTCCCAGAGTGGCTCAGTGGTAAATTACCTGCCTGCCGATGCAGGAGACATAAGAGATGAAAGTTCGGTTCCTGGGTGGGCAAGATCCCCTGGAGGAGGGCATGGCAAACCAGTCCAGTATTCTTGCCTGGAGAATCCCATGAACAGAGGAGCCTGGCCGGGCTACAGCTCAATGAGCATACACTGGCTGACCGCAGTACATAGGGTCACAAAGAATCGGATGTTATCGAATGACAAAGCGAGCACGCATACATACACAGATATTTGCTTACACGTGTGTGAAAAACTTCCGTGTGAAAGGATCTGGAATTTGAAAAAGAAATCAAGAATATTTGTCACTGAATTTCCCTGGTGGTCCAATGACCAAGACTTTGCACTCCCAGAGCAGGGAGCTCAGATTTGATCCCTGGTCAGGCAAACTAGAGTCCACGTGCCTTAACTAAAGATCCTGCAGGCTGCCACCGAGAACTGGGGCAGTTCAGTTCACTCTGACAAACACATCAAGAGTACAATGAGCCAAACGTCACTGGATGAAGACATACTGTGTTTCCTACATGATCCGTGTAAGGGAGTGGAAAAAAAATAACCTTAAGACGTTACGGACCACAGTGGAGCCTTCTTTCATTCTACCTATGGAAAAATGAAGAATTACTACGCTGGGCGTGCCTTTGTTGCAAAACTTCATCGTGAAAACAACCAAAGGAATGTGAGTAGATGTATATACAGATGGGAGCCATTTGTCAATATGATTCTGCACGCAAAGCTCTTTACATATATTTAAGTTGATGGATGCTCGCTCCTTGGAAGAAAACCTATGATCAACCTAGACAGCATATTAAAAAGCACAGACATTACTTTGCAACAAAGGTCCATCTAGTCAAAGCTATGGTTTTTCCAGTGGTCATGTATGGATGTGAGATTTGGACTATAAAGAAAGCTGAGTGCCGAAGAATTGATGCTTTTGAACTGTGGTGTTGGAGAAGACTCTTGAGAGTCCCTTGGACTGCAAAGAGATCCAACCAGTCCATCTGAAAGGAAATCAGTCCTGAATGTTCGTTGGAAGGACTGATGCTGAAGCTGAAACTCCAATCCTTTGGCCACCTCATGTGAAGAGCTGATTTATTTGAAAAGACCCTGATGCTGGGAAAGATTGAGGGCAGGAGGAGAAGGGGACAACAGAGGATGAGATGGTTGCATCACCAACTCAATGGGCATGAGGTTGAGTAAGGTCTGAGAGTTGGTGATGGACAGGGAGGCCTGGTGTGCTGCGGTCCGTGGGGCCGCAAAGGGCCAGACACTACTGGGCCAGTGAACTGAACTGAACTGAAGTTGCTGGAAAGGGATACTGCAAATAAACTTTAAAGATGTCATGCAGATAAGTGAATTATAACATCTATTCCTTTTTCTGATTGACACCGTACAGGGACCAACTTATTCCCCTTGGAGACCTAACATTCAGGCAAAATGAACAACAGAACTGAGAAAACATTTCTAGGAGAGAGGACTAAATCCTAATGGCTGTTTGCTCACTTATGACAGCTGTTTATTCTTCCCTTTTAAATTGATTTCTGTTTATCTCAAGGTGGTGTCATATAATATAGATGAGAAAGAACCACTGTAGCCTTTGAATTAGACTAATTAGGTGTTTGCTTAGTTGTTCAGGGGATAGCTTCCCTGGTGGCTCAGAAGATAAAGCGTCTGCGTGCAATGCGGGAGGCCCGGGTTCGATCCGTGGGTTGGGAAGATCCCCTGGAGAAGGAAATGGCAACCCACTCTAGTATTCTTGCCTGGAGAATCCCATGGACAGAGGAGCCTGGCGGGCTACAGTCCACGGGGTCGCAGAGAGTTGGACACGACTGAGCTACTTCAGTTTCACTTTCTTAGTTTTTCAGAGGAGGTGAAGTCACATAAAGGATGATTTCCATGTCTATAACTTTGTAAACATTCCTTCTCCTCCAGATTTATACACAAACACTCATGAACCTATGAGCACGTGTATCCATACAGAGACACACCCATCAGGGTGCTATGGATTGCAGAGTTCACGCATGGATATTTACACGTCTAGCTAGAAAGAAAGGTACATTGATTAATGTCAACTCATAATCCATTCATTCATTTGACTTTCCTGAGGATTTATCTGGTGGCTCAGATGATAAGTAGTCTGCCTGCCATGCAGGAGACCTGGGTCCTATCCCTGGGTCAGGAAGATCCCCTGGAGAAGGGAATGGCAACCCACTCCAGTATTCTTGCCTGGAAAATTCCATGAACAGAGGAACCTAGCGGGCTACAGTCCATGGGGGTCACACAGAGTCAGACACAACTGAGCAACTAACACAGGCAAGAATTCATCACTGTTTTTCTCTCAAGATGGATTCGTCTCTGCAATCCATTAAATGTGGGAAATTGATGTGATCGTTTGAAGAACTCCAAACCCTGAATTATATTTTATCTGAATTGTTGAGGTAATTTGATTATAATAATAACGGACAACATATAGAAAATGACTTGTATTTTCAACCCTTCCAAAATGCTGAGATGCATAAAGTTAAATTCAGAACTGTCAATCATGCATTTCCATGAAACTGTGGAAACGGGAAATGTATTCGTTTGTAGCAATTATATGCTATTTCCCCCCTCCCCATTAGCAATTTGAGCAAGTCAAAATGCACTAATTTCAACTCCCCACAGTAAGACTACACTAGTTCTCAGGCAGCTGTTTCTGTAGCTTTATGCAGCATTCATACAAATGAACTCCAATAACCAGAGTGATCCATTTTAAATATACTGACATTCAATTAATAACAGAAAAATAATTGACTCATTTTTAAGTTGTGCAGGGGGCTTCCTTGGTGGCTCAACAATAAAGAATCCAACTGCCAATACAGGAGTCATGGGTTCGATCCCTGGGTCGGGAAGATCCCCTGGAGGAGGAAATGACAACCCATTTCAGTATTCTTGCCTGGAGAATCCCATGGACAGGGCAGCCTGGTGGGCTAAAGTCTGTAGGGTCGCAGAGAGTCGGACGTGATTTAATGACTACACAGCAGCAATAGCCGATGCCCAAGAGTGGGACTTCAGAATCATATGGTAATTCTATTTTTAGTTTTTTAAGGAACCTCCATAGTAGCTGCACCAGCTCACAGTCAGACCAAAAGCGTAGGAAGGTTCCCATTTCTGCACACCCTCTCCAGCATTGACTGTCTGTGGGTCTTTTGATGATAGCCATCCTAGGCAGTGGGAGGTGATACCTCAGTGTAGTTTTGATGTGCATTCCTTTAATAATGAGCACGACAGAGGATGAGATGGTTGGATGGCATCACCAACACAATGGACATGAGTTTGAGTGAACTCCAGGAGTTGGTGATGGACAGGGAGGCCTGGCCTGCTGCAGTCCATGGGGTCGCAGAGTCGGACACACGGAACGACGGAACTGAACTGAATAATGAGCAAAGTTGAGCATCTTTTCGTGTGTCTCTCGGCCATCTGTATGTCTTCTTCAGATGAAGGTCTGTTCAGATCTTCTGCCCAGTTTTTGATTGGGTTGTTTGTTTCTTGGACAATGCCACTCTGCTTTGCTTTTTCCTTTCCCTGACGGAGCCTTTTTGGACGTATTTGCCCAAAGATCTGCCCCCTGCTCCCATGGATGTTAGACAAAGCCTATGTCTGATTTGTACGGTACATTTGCCTGTGTTTTATACATCAAAGAGTAAGGTGTTTACGCCTCCCAAGATCCAACTGCTGTCTCCCTGTGGGTGATGTTTCCCTGGTTGAGAATACACAGTACGGGTAAGTAGATTCTACATTAATATCACACAGCTTCAGCAGTGGTTTGGTCTTCTGGACAGATTTAAACCTCCAAGATAACAGTGAGAGGAAGAGGTAGATCTTTGAATACGCTGAATAATCCCTCCATTCTTAGTGAAGTGAAGTCACTCAGTCCTGTCTGACTCTTTGCGACCCCGTGGACTATAGCCCACCATGGTCCTCTGTCCATGGGATATTCCATGCAAGAGTACTGGAGTGGGTTGCCATTTCCTTCTCCATTCTTAAGCCTATGCTTATAAAATTCGGAGGTCATCTTTCTCTCTATGCAAAATCCCTTCCATGCCGAGCTGGTGCCAATAACACACAGAGTCCACTGGTGTCCTGACATTCCATGATTTATCCACCCTATTTGTGAAAAAGAAGGGAATGTAACAGGAAGGCAAGCATTTTTTTATACGTTTCAGTGCAGTTCAGTTGCTCAGTCGTGTCTGACTCTCTGCGACCCCATGGACCACAGAATGCCTGTCCATTACTAAACTCCCGGAGTTTACCCAGACTCATGCCCATTCAGTCAGTGATGCCATCCAACCATCTCATCCTCTCTTGTCCCCTTCTCCTCCTGCCCTCAATCTTTCCCAGCATCAGCGTCTTTTCCAATGAGTCAGCTCTTTAAATCAGGTGGCCAAAGTGTTGGAGTTTCAGCTTCAGCATCAGTCCTTCCAAGGAACACTCAGAACTGATCTCATTTAGGATGGACTTTACGATGTTTACCTGGAGGCAAATGAATCCCCCCTCAATCAGTCTTACCGTGTGTATTCTTCTCCACTCTGTCCTGAAAGAGCTCCACTGACACCGTCCCAGACTGGACCATGTCTGTTCAGCCTCGGATTCCTAATTATTTCATTTCCATGTGATTGTATTGTTTTTCTAGCTGTTACCGTAAAAGCCTGCCATTGTTAAGACAAAACCAACTTCAGGATCTTGATACAAAGCTTTGTTCCATTTTGGCAACTGTATCTATGACCTTGGCTTAGCCAGCTCTTAGGCCGATTAGAATGGCAAGATTTTGTATTTTTTCTGCTTTTTTTTTTCTCTACTGTATCTTCACAAGGTCTTTGCTGTCTAAATAGATTTCTGTAAATATCAAGCAACTCAATACCTTTTCCAAGTACTGACCTTGATACCATAACCCACTCCAACACTGTAGTTTGTTTTTTTTTTTTTTTTCTGAAAAATACGGAGCATTTCCTAATCTCTGTGACTCATGAAACTTTCTCCTGTGGTGGACCAGAATATGATACTTGCATTTCACTATAAATGAAAACTATTGTAGGCTTCAAGTCATTTCTCGCATCATGAAAGGAAGTTAAATGACTTTATATTGCAATCAGACATGAAGGAAAATATATCCGGCAATGAAGCATTAAGTGGTTTGAATGCAGTGACCCTGGCATAAATAATAAGTATCTTAATATCAAGAGGGAGAATGTATTAAAATGAGCTGTGTACACTCTTGAAAGCGATGTTGGTTTTGGATACAATTCTTGAGAAATGAAAGGGATGAAAAAGTAATACATGGAGAAGTCTCAAGTTTTGCATTTTTTTTTTAATGGTTTGTTAACAGTATAATGTTTACAGGATTAATAAGAAGCTAAAACCTTCGCTCAAAATATAGACTGCATAATAATAGGGTAATTTATTTCAGGATGCATTAAGGTCAAATGTTGACAAGATGACTTAAATCTCACCGAGATATTGAGCTTCTCATTTCACAAATCTGTTTCTGGCATACTGGCCCTTCAGTGAATTATGACTCTTAGAGCATTTACGGTCTGTAAAATTCTATTTATTTATACATCTGTTTTTACCTATTCTGGTTCTTCGTTGGTGCACGCGGGCGTTCTATAACAGGGGCTGCCCTCCGGTTGTGCTGCTTGGTTTTCTCCTTGCGGCGGCTCCTCTTGCTATGGCATAGGGACTCGAGGGTGCGTGGAGTTCAGTACTTGCCACTTGTGGGCTCTAGGGTGTGTGACCTCCTTAGTTGCAGCTCCTGGGCTTTAGAGCACAGGCTCAATATTTGTGGCCCACTTGGCACGTGGGATCTTCCTGGACTAGGGATCCAACCGATGTCTCCTACACTGGCAAATGGACCCTTACAAGGAAGCACAGTTCGAAACAACCACAATCAAAGTATCTTCTTAAAAATATTTATTTACTTGGCTGTATCGGGTCTTGGTGGGAGCACTTGGGGGTCTGGGTGGTGTCATGCAGGATTTTCCATTGAAGCATATGGGTTTAGTTGCCCCCCAGCATGCGGAATGTTGGTTCCTCGACCAGGGATCAAACCCAAGTCCCCTCGAATTGCAAGAGGGATTCTTAACCACTGGACTGCCAGGCAAGTTCCTGATTAAGCATTTTTCTTTTAAGTCTTCATTTATTTATTTTAGCCAGAATGCATTAAGTGTGATGGTTTACTTGGCCAGGTCTCACGGACTATTGAAAAATAAAATTAGAGAATCTCTGTCTATTATTGCAAAATAATAATAATAACAAAAAAGACCTTCTTAATTACTATCATGGCAAATAGATGGGGAAGAAATGTAAACAGTCACAGCTTTTCTTTTCCTGGGCTTCAAAAATCACTGTGGGCAGTGACTGCAGCCACAAAATTAAAAGACCCTTCTTCCTTGGAAGAAAAGCTGTATGAAAAACCTAGACAGTGTTTTAAAGAGCAGAGACATCACTTTGCCTACAAAGGTCTGAATACTCAAAGCTTTGGTTTTTTAGTAGTCATGTACAGATGTGAGAGTTGGACCATAAAGAAGGCTGAGTGCCAAAGAATTGATTCTTTCTGTGAACTGTGGTGCTGGAGAAGACTCTTGAGAGTCCTTTGAACAGGAAGGACATGAAACCAGTCAATCATGAAGGAAATCAACCCTGAATATTCATTGGAAGGACTGAAGCTGAAGCTCCAATCCTTTGGCCACCTGATGCAAAGAGCTGACTCATTTGAAAAGACCCTGATGCTGGGAAAGACTGAGGGCGGGAGGAGAAGGGGACAACAGAGGATGAGATGGTTGGATGGCATCACCGACTCAACAGGCATGGGTTTGAGCAAGCTCCGGGAGATGGTGAAGGACAGGGAAGCCTGGGGTGCTGCATTCCATCGGGTTGCAAAGGGTCGGATCAGACACAACTTAGAAATCTCCATCATACCTTTGTGTAAGGGGAAGATAATAAAGTTTAAGCTTTTACCAGAAAAAAAAAAGAGGTGCATCACTGACAAGAAAAAGGAGAAGCTGGCTTGCTCCCTGCAGTCCAGTCTTTATTCCCTTATGCCTGAGGGCTCATTGATTGCTGTGTGTCCAACCTCGTTAGACAAGATCAGAAAGATTCTAAACTGTGTTCATGTCGAAAGACTCTGCAGCTAGATATCCCCAAATCCCAGAACTTCACTACTCCCAGGCAGCTGAAGGGTTTCCCTGATAACTCAGCTGGTAAAGAATCTGCCTGCCATACAGGAGATCCCCATTCGATTCCTGGTTCATGAAGATCCCCTGGAGAAAGGATGGGCTACCCACTCCAGGATTCTTGGCCTTCCCTGGTGGCTCAGCTGGTAAAGAATCCACCTGCAACGTGGGAGACATGGGTTCGATCCCTGGGTTGGGAAGATTCCCTGGAGAAGGGAAAGGCTACCCACTTCAGTGTTCTTGGGCTTCCCTGGTGGGGCTCAGCTGGTAAAGAATCCACCTGCTGATATGGGAGGTGGAAGTTCAATATGGGAGACCTGAGTTCAATCCCTGGGTTGGGAAAATCCCCTGGAGAAGGGAAAGGCTACCCACTCCAGGATTCTGGCCTGGAGAATTCCATGGACTGTATAGTCCATGGCATCGCAAAGTGTCAGACACAACTGAGGGACTTGCGCTTCAAGCAGGTGAAAAAAAGAGTCACTTTCATTCACGATCCGTCAGCACTCGTGCTAAACACAGAGAGCTTCTAAAGCCGTAGAGATGATGGATAAAGGGTTTCAATAGATGCAGGTGGTCACAGCTACTTGAGACTTCTGTGTCGTTTTTATAAATCGAGTGGATTGCATGTAATGTGATATTTCTTAGGTTCAGCCCTCACAATTTTTTTAAGAATTTTTTTTTTAATGTGAGCTTTTTTTGGAGGGACAATTTTCTTTCTTTTTTTTAAAAGAAATTTGTATTGATTGATTTTGGATGGTGCCCGGTCTTTGCTGCAGAAGGGGCTTTTTCTAGCTGCATCGAGCAGGGTCTACTCTGCAGTTCTGAAGTGAAGACTTCTCTTTGTGATGGAGTCTCTTGTCACAAAGCACAGACTTTAGGGCAATGTGAATTCACTAGTTGCAGCTCCTGAGCTCTAGAGCACGGGCTCAGTAGTTGGGGTGCACGGGCTTAGTTGGTCCACGGCAGGAGGGGTCTTCCTGGTTCAGTGATGGAACCTGTGCCTCTTACATTGGCAGGCAATTTCTTTAACCAGTGAACTACCACGGAAGCCCTCATAGGGACTGTTTTTAAAGTCTTGATCGAATTTGTTACAATATTACTTCTATTGTTTACATTCCCGTTTTTTGACAGGGAGTCATGTGGGATCTTTGTACCCTGACCAGGGATTGAACCCACACGCCCTGAATTGGAAGGCAAAGGAATCTTTGCACCCTGACCAGGGATTGAACCCACACGCCCTGCATTGGAAGGCAAAGTCGCAACTATTGATTGACCAGGGAAATGTCCCACACTCATTTTGAACCCACATCATCATGTTGAATGAAGTCACAGCTGAACACACATTTACATGCAGGCTCTGGTAACTCAATGACACGCACTTGCTTCAGAGCTGGTTCAGGTCCCACGTAAGAAGGTTCTCATTTCAACCAAGAGGGCTCCAATAGGGTAACAGTTGTTCTTGCAGCCTTCCATACAGGGACTATGGCGTTAGTTACTCACTCTTATCTGACTTTGTGATGCCATGGACTGCAGCCCACCACGCTCCTCCGTCCACGGGATTTCTCAGGCAAGAATACTGGAGTGAATTACCATTTCCTTCTCCAGGAGATCTTCCCAGCCCAGGGGTTGAACCCAGGTTTCCTACAGCGGCAGGTGGATTCTTGCCCATCTGAGCCATCAGGAAAACCCTGGTATCCGGAGCTTGGCAGTAAAGAAACCATTTCAGAGAAGAGTGAGGGCAAGGCTACCCACTCCAGTAACCTGGCCTGGAGAATTCCCTGTATAGTTCATGGGGTCGCAAAGAGTCAGACATGACTGAGCAACTTTCACGCTTCACGGACTATAACCCACCAGGCTCCTCTGTCCATGTGATTCTCCAGGCAAGAATACTGGAGTGGGTTGCAGTTTCCTTCTCCAGGGGATCTTCCCGATCCAGGGATCCAACCTGTGTCTCCTGCATTGCACGGGGATTCTTTGCCCTCTGAGCCCCCTGGGAAGCCCAGTATGATCATTCTTTTCACCTTAATGCTTTTCCATCTGTGTCTTTAGATTTCTAGCCATTAAAAAATTAATAGCCTACAGCAGTGTCTTGCTTTTTTTTTTTTTTAATCAGCCTGAAAATCTGTCTTTTAACTGGAGCACTTAGTCCATTTTCATACAGTGCAGTGTTTTACATGGACGCATTTCAGGGGGTCAGCTTGACATTTATTTTCTGTTTGGTCCATCTGTTCTTTTTTCCTCTTATTTCTTTTCCACATTGTTCTGTATTTAGCATGCTGTTTGTACTTGAACTGTTTTTTGCTTTCAGACATTTTTGCAGGATTTATTCCAGTGATTACAATATCCCTGTTAGACTCTTTTTGTCCTTGTTGTTCAGTTGCTTAGTCGTGTCCGACCCTTTGCAACCCTATGGACGGCAGCATAGCAGGCTTCCCTGTCCTTCAGCATCTCCTGGAGTTTGTTCAAATTCACGTTCATTGAGTTGGTGATGCCATCCAACCATCTCATCCTCGGTTGTCCCCTTCTCCTCCTGCCCTCAGTCTTTTCCAGCATCAGCGTCTTTTTCAGTGAGTCCACCTTTCGCATCAAGTGGCCAAAGTATTGGAGTTTCAGCTTCAGTCCTTCCAATGAATAGTCAGGGTTGATTTCCTTTGACTGTTAATGCTTTAAAAAAAAGTGCATTTTTTCACACAAGTGAAGAAACCCACAGTAGTAAAATTGCATTTACGTTCCTCAAGCCATTCTTGGTGCCCTCAGGAAACAGACTTCTACAATGTCATCGTTCTCACAGTGTATTCGATTTTGTTTAGTAATGGTTCTAAAGGAAGTCCATGTTTATTCAAATAGCGTGTGCGTTTACCCGCATATCGACATTCCTGTCCATGTTCATTCCTCCTCCCTGGGTCTGCACATAAATTCCTCATTTTTCAGAAGCTGCCTTTATTTCACCTTACTTATGAAAGTAACTTTGATATAGAATTCTATATCTGTTTTTTAATGCTTCCACATGAATGCCTTTCCAAGTTCATTGATCTCTCAGTTGTATACAATCCTCTGTGTTTTCCGTTCAGTGACTGGACTTCAAATAGTTCTTTTCAGTTCCAGAATATTATATTTTTTACAGCGTTCTAATCTTTCCTAAAATTCCCTCATTTTTTTTTTCAGTTACTGTATTTAGTTCTTCCTATATTGTGTTTTGATGATTGATAATAATTATTTTAAACTCCTTGTTTGATTCCAAAACATGGGGCATTTGTAGATTTTTTTACTACACACTGATTTTTTTCCTTTAAGATAGTCTAAAATATTTATATCATTGTATTGATACAGTTGTATATCAAAATGAGTGGCTGAAATAAACATTCATAGTTTAAAACAGATCTTAAAATAATTGTATTAAAAATTAAAATTGATGAACTAAATATTTCCTGAAATTGTATGATAAAGGAAGAAAGAAGTCATATATTGGTATTGTAGGAATGAAACATGCAATTTAGAGAATTAACAAGAATATGAAAACAAAGGATTTTTTTGTCAAGTCTGGAAAATATTGGTGAAATTTTGTAAAGAATCATACATAGAAGTCATAAATTAAAAAAAGAAGTCATGTTTTTTTTAGAGCACAAGATAAACTGTGATATAAGACTGAAAATATATAAATATTATCCTCAATTAATATTATAAAAGGATATCAGACAGCTGTGTCTATATTTATGTGCATATCAGCAGACAGGCAGAGAAGGCAATGGCACCCCACTCCAGTGCTCTTGCCTGGAGAATCCCATGGATGGAGGAGCCTGGTGGGCTGCAGTCCATGGGGTCGCTAAGAGTCGGACATGACTGAAATGACTTAGCAGCAGCAGCAGCAAACAGGTGAAAATTACAAATTCCTAGAATTATATATTGTATCCCAAAATTCAGTGAGAGAGCCAGTCTGAAGAATCTCAGGCTCTTTGGAAAGTGAAGGAGACCTTAAAATCCCCACAAAGTAAACAAATAGGCAGATGGCGTTCATGGCAAACACATCTAGCTGTTGGCTTCCCAGGTGGTGCTAGTGGTAAAGAACCTGCCTGCCAGCGCAGGAGACGTGGGTCCAATCCCTGGGTCAGGCAGATCCCCTGGAGAAGGGCAGGGCAACCCACCCCAGTATTCTTGCCTGGAGAATCCAGGCATGGATGGAGAAGCCTGGTGCGTTACCGTCTGTGGGGTCACAAGAGTCGGACCCAACTAAAACAGTAACGTGAAAAGCAATGAGTACAATCGAACACAGGAAATATTAAGAAGGTTGCAGGACAAAGCCATAACAGCAAAGTAGAACTTTACCAGAGAAACCGGGAGATAGGATCTCCAGGAGACACAATGTTGCCATCGCTTGAGAAGAATGTAAAGTTCTTCAAAAGCAGAAAGGTATAGCTCTCACGTCTCCAGAGTGCTTTCCACTTTGGGTTAGCAGCGTCCGGTGTCAAAAATCCAGTCAACATCTAACAATCAGATGAAGAAAATGCCCTGGGGAAAAAAACATTATAAATATTAAGAATATTATTGAAGGAGGAAACATACAGAATAGGCTCTGTCTTGAAAGCTGGACTCCATCTCGGGCAGGACTGTGGACTTTGAGCTCTATGCCTAGTATCTATGGAAATGACAAACCAACTGGAAAAAACCAGGCCCCTGGAAGGAAGAGCTCCAGGGCTCATACCTAGACTCTTGGTGGCCTAAAAGAATTATCTGTGTAACCGAATCAAGTCATACAGTCTGTTATGCTTATTGGGGTATAACCACAGGTCTATTGATAATTGTACACCATTAACTACACAGGCTTAAGGCATACGAATCACGGGTTAACTTTGATTGTATCTTTCTTTTCCTTTGTTCAGACTAGTTTCTGGGAATTTGGGGAGGTGGGTTTCAGCACGTACAGTTAGGGTATATATGATTTTCACAAAAACTGGTCGAGGTCCTTGGCTAAGAGGAGACTCTGCCTTGGGCCCACTGGTGTAATCAACTGCACTCCACAATCTGCATTGTCCTTCTGAGTGAGTTTGTTTCCTGGAACATGTGGCAACCACATTATAAATAAAAATAGGTATCCTGTTACGGGCTGAACTCTGCTCCTCCTATGTTGACATTCATATGTTGAAGTCCTAAAGCCCCAGGACCTCAGAGTCAGACTGTATTTGGAGATGAAGATCTTTAAAGAGCTGGTGAAGCCAAAAATGTGGTCACTTGGGCTGGGCCCTGACCCCATAGGACCAGGGTCTTTATAAGAAGAGGCGATCAGGACATAGAGACATGCATAGGTTATAAGAAGAGGCAATCAAAACACAGAAGGCACACACAGGGACGGCCACGTGGGGACACGGAGCAGACGGCCGTCAGCACACCCGGGAGAGAGGTCTCAGGAGGAACCAGCCCTGTCCACACCTGGGTCTTGAACGTCCAGCTTCTTGGTTGACTTTCAGACTTTTGGTGTGAAAACTGAAAGTGTAGCATTCTTCTACCAAAGTAGAATTATAACTGAGAATAATAGTTTTCTGGTACCTGGCAAACCATTTGTATGTTAATTTCTTTCCTTTCTTATTCATTGACCTCTCAGAAGTAGGGTTACTAGATTGAGATTTAAGTCACAAGGCAATTGTCATCACAGAACTGAGGCCGTAGTCTTTAGGAACTTGCAAGTCCCAACGTTTCCTCTCTGACAAGCCACCAAGCTGTCCCTAGAAATACACTTTTTCCTCAAGAGACAGCAGCACATGTTTCTATGCTTCTCATATGTAAATGCCCCCACTCTGAGTTTAACGTTCCTTTTGTGTTTTTTTTTTTCCAAGGGAGCAGACAGTGTGACCAAGAAATAAAGTACAGTAAAAAACCTCAGAGCTCAAAGGAATTTTATTTCCTCTCCTCTACTTTATGCAGTACGTGAAGTGAAAGTGAAAGTCGCTCAGTCGTGTCCGACTCCTTGCGACCCCATGGACTATACAGCCCATGGAATTCTCCAGGCCAGAATACTGAAGTGGGTAGCCTTTCCCTTCTCCAGGGGATTTTCCCAACCCAGGGATTGAACTCAGGTCTCCCATATTGCAGGTGGATTCTTTACCAGCTGAGCCCCACCAGGGGAGCCCAAGAACACGGTAGTAGGTAGCCTATCCCTTCTCCAGAAGATATTACCAACCTAGGAATTGAACTGGGGTCTCCTGCATCGCAAGCGGATTCTTTACCAACTGAGCGAGCTATCAGGGAAGCCTTTATGCAGTACAAATATTTTCAATTATTAGTGTTCACCAGCTATGTACCACTGACACCCTGCAAGGAAATGATACTTATCTCTATGAATTTTATTTTCCCACTTTATCACCTCGATTGAAGGGTAATCCCGTGACCCTCAAATTTTGAAAATGATCTCTGTTTAAGTAAGATGGGAGTATAGGGACCAGGAATTACTCAATTGTCTGTTACAGATTTTTTTTAAATTAATTAATTTTTGTCTGTGCTAGGCCTCTCAACTAAAAAATATAGTCACAACATGAAAGTAAAGAGTTATTTTGTTTGGTGGGTATGCTTAGGACTCCAAGGGTAAGGCAAGTGTAGAGAGAAAGAGAACAAGACAGGCATTCAGGCAGAAAAACATTTATTATAAGGAAGAAAGGAAAAGACTGGCTTTAGAGAAAAACCAGTGCTGACCCTTTGCAGCCAACCCTTCTCAAAATCCTATGGGTGGGAAATTGTGCCCCAAAAGAAGGGCAGCCTTAGTTTATCTTTAGCTTGCAGCTGGGCTCTTTGTGATCACAGAGTCGAAAGGGAGTCTCACGATCAGGTGGTCACACAGTCTTGAGAAACTGTCATCAGCAGGGAAAAACAGGATATCACCGTAAGGAAAAAAAAAAAAAAAAAACACACACAGAATGCCCACCAGGGCAATGCAGCCACTGTGACTTTATCCCTCATTTTTCAGGTCACCACAATATACCATTTTTTAACTATATGCTATGAACCCCTTGTGGACCCTAACAGCAAGCCCGGGAGACAGCACCTCTGAAGCTCTGAGAAAATGGCTCGCAGGAGGCAGGAGGGGGAAGTCAGGCTATATACAAGTTTGCAATGAATGGAGCAGGCAGGATACATCAAAAGGATGTTAAAAAGTGATACATCAAAAGGATGTTAAAAAGTGATACATCAAAGATCAGGTATCAAGTTAAGGAATTTAGGTTTCTATGAATGGGAGGATGCAATCCTCTGGGCTCAGTGGATTCACTCCTTTCATAGGCATCTCTGCTATCTGGGGCCAATCCTGTTTCCTTGTTCATGTTGCTTCTTGTATTCATTCCCCCAGCTCCTCAGCAGTCACCATGGTGGGTGGTGTATTGCAGTTTGGGGAGCCCCCACTCACATTTCTGTTCAGTTCAGCTCAGTAGCTCAGGTGTGTCCAACTCTTTGAGACCCCATGGACTGCAGCATGCCAGGCTTTCCTGTCCATCGCCAACTCCTGGAGATTACTCAGACTTATGTCCATCAAGTCCATGATGCCATCCAACCATCTCATCCTCTGTCTTCCCCTTCTCCTCCCGCCCACAATCTTTCCCAGCTTCAGGGTCTTTTCTAGTGAGTCAGTTCGTCACATCAGGTGGCCAAAGTATCGGAGTTTCAGCTTCAGCATCAGTCCTCCCAATGAATATTCAGGACTGATCTCCTTTAGGATGGACGGGTTGGATCTTCTTGCAGTCCAAGGCCTCTCAAGAGTCTTCTCCAACACCACAGTTCAAAAGCATCAATTCTTCGGCGCTCAGCTTTCTTTATGGTCCAACTCTCACATCCATACACGACTGCTGGAACAACCAGCAATCCCTAATGGCTGTGACATTTCTGGTCGATTAAAATGGGAGCAGGTACTTTCCTTTCACAGGTCTTTGTTGCTGTGTGGACTTTCTCTAGTTGTGACAAGCGGGGGCTATTCTCTAGTTGCAGTGCAGGGCTTCTCATTGCAGTGGCTTCAGTTGTTGGGGGACACGGGCTTTTGACTACAGGCTCAGTAGTTGTGGTCCATGGGGTTAGGTACCCCATGGCACGTGGGATCTTCCCGGACCAAGGATCGAACTTGTGTCTCCCGCATTGGCAGGCTGACTCCCAACCTCCAGAGAAGTCCAGTGGTCATTTCTTCATGCTTCTATATATTGTCTTGCACTGAGAAAAATTGGTGAGACGGTGTGCCGCTTGTTGAAGAAGGATGGTGGTGGCATGGGGGCTAGATGCTTGACATTCCAGAATTAATGACAAGCTCATAAAATCAGCGAGAAAACTAGCTTTCCAGGTTTTCCTCAGGGTGGCTGAAAAGAAGTGAAATGTACGTATTGCGAGAGCGTTTTCACTGGCCTTCTGAAACGAAGAAAAGAAGCTTCCTAAACGGGAGTGCAAGTGTTTACTCTTGGATGCAGTTCTCATCAATGGGCAGGAGAGTGTGGTTCTTGTGTTTATCTGAAATTTTAATATGTTCCCGGTGTTTTCCAGTCATCATGTGTCCTGGAAAACTAAAGATCTTGCAGAGAGAGGTGGGGGAGTCCAGAATTTTACATTTGATTTTCATATGCATTATTTATATTCTCTAGTATTTAAAGAGTATATCGCTAGCATCCATTCCTTCTTTTGTTTTCTTTTTTAACATTTTTGAAGTTTCTTGTTCTGTATTTTCAATCGGAGCATAATTGCTTTTACAACGTTGTGTTATTTTCTGCTGTACAACAAATTGGATGCGGCCCACGTATACATATATCCCCACCCTTTTTTAGTCTCCTCCCCTACCAACCCCCATCACACCTCTCTAGATCATCACAGGGCAGCAAGCTGAGCTCCCTGGGCTACACAGCAGCTTCCCACGAGATGTCTAGCTTACACGCAAAAATGTATATACGTCAGTGCCGTTCTCTCCGTTCATCATCTCCTCTCCTCCCTGTGTCCATGAGTCTGTTCTTTACATCGGCATCTCTGATCCTGCCCCGGAAACAGGTTCATCTGTACCATTTTTCTAGACTCCACACACATGTATTAATGTCACCCAGCAGTCCCTCTCCTGGGCACATGCCCTGAGAAAAAAATCATAATTCAAAAAAGACATGTGAACCCTAGTGTTCATTGCAGCACTGTTTATAATAACCAGAAAATGGAAGGGCTTCCCAGGTGACAGTCTTGGTAAAGAATCCACCTGCCAATTCAGGAGATATAAGAGATGCACATTTGATCCCTGGGTCGGAAAGATCCCCTGGAGGAGGAAATGGCAACCCATTCTAGTATTCTTGCCTAGAGAATATGGACAGAGGAAGCTAGTGGGCTACAGTCCATGGGGTTGCAAAGAATCAGACACGACTGAGGGACTTAACACCAGACGTGCAAGCAACCTCAATGTCCATCCGATGAATGGTTAAAGAACATACGGTCTGTATATACAACGCAATACCACTCAGCCATAAAAAGGAACGAAATTGGGTCATTTGTAGAGACGTGGATGGACCTAGACACCATTATGCACAGTGAACTGACCTTCTTTTTTAAACCATGAAAAGCATAGCTGTTTAACCTAACTTGATTTTCAAGCCACCTCTCTTTGCCTTCTGTGTATTGTATTCACGGAAATAATTACAAAAGAATTCTGAGTTCTTTCATTGGAAAGAGAAAGCCTAGTTTAATTTTATTTGACTGGAAAAAGATTGATAATACGCGTAATCACCTACAAGACCAACATTATCTACCAGCTAACATGCTATATACTGGCTTTGCCAACCCTTTATAAAACTGTACTTCTTATGTGAAAATAGCACTTTGGTTCACTTTGCAAATCTGAGAAGGAAGGAAATTAATGTACATTCTGTTTATTTTGAGTTTGGTTTCCCTGGTGGCTCACTCAGTGAGGAAGCTGGCAGCAATGCAGGACACCACCTGTAATGCAGGAGACCCAGGTTCAGTCTCTGGGTCAGGAAGATCCCTGGCAACCCACTCCAGGCTTCTTGCCTGCAGAATCCCATGGACAGAGGAACCTGGCGGGCTACAGTCCATGGAGTCACAAAGAGTCAGACAGGACTTAGTGACTAAACCAGCAATAAGCTTTTTGGCCGTCTGAACTATAACATATTCTGGAATGTGTCTGAATGCTTGGAGAACATAATACACTGTTTGTAAAGAGTCCATATTATTGGCAGATGCCAAAAAAGCTAGTATGCCACTTAATTTTACACATTAAACACTAAATCTGTAACCCATTGAAACTTATGCTTTGAGAAAAAGCACCAAATTCTTTTCTCATTTTTCTTCTAGAATGAAGTGGGATGGTAGGGGTTTATATAATAGCATAAATATTGACTCTCAGTTATGTTGAACAAAAATCAGGTTAAATACATGTCACTTGCACTGGTACGATTGCTATTTGTGCTGTAAGCAGATGTAGAAATTTCACTAGGCTTTGTGGCTATGGATTGTCAAGTTGAGAAACAGTCACCACTTGGAAGTTGAGAGCTATGTTCCATTTCATGGGAAATTTTAGGACTTTAAGTGTGGGAAACAGAATCTGAAGGAACCCTGTAAGAACTGCTCTGAGGAGGCGAGTAGGGGAGTGAAATGATGGAGAAGATTTGCAACAAAGGGCAGGTCATCTGAACATCCAAAGGTGACCGTTAATGAAAGAAAATCAGATATCCCAAGTTAAGGAATTCTGTGTTTTTATACATATGGTAAGATGCAAGAATCTGGGCTCACTGAAGTCATTCCTTTGATCCACACCTCAGCCATCTGGGGCTAGTATCCTGTGTGTTGACGTCATCTGCTTCCTCGGGGCTCACCCTGGGGAGTGGTTGCAGTCTGATGGCTGCTAGATGGCAGGTATTCTTTTTCCTGAACTTCCTCAGGGCTCACGAGGTCTTATCTGATGTGGCTTCAATAGCTGTCCATCTGTCAATGGGCAGTCTTGACTATTTAAATAGTGCTTCTATGAATATACTGGAGAAGGAAATGGCAACCCACTCCAGTAACCTTGCCTAGAGAATCCTGTGGACAGTGGAGCCTGGTGGGCTGCCGTCTATGGGGTCTTACAGAGTCAGACACGACTGAAGTGCATAACGTTCCTAGCAGCAGCAGCTATGAATATATAGGTGCGTGCATTTTTTGAATTATAGTTTTCTCTGAATATGTGCCCAGGAGTGGACTTGCTGGATCAAATGATAGCTCTATTTTTAGTTTCTTTTTTTTTTTTAAGGAACATCCATACTGTTCTGCACAGGGGCTGTACCAATTTACATTCCCCCCAGCAGGGCAGGAGGGTTCCCCTTCCTCCTCATCCTCACCAGCATCTGTTGTTTGTGGATTTTTTTTTTTTTTTTTTGGTGGTAGCCATCATGACCGGTGGGAAAAGCACGGATTAAACACAGCCCCATTGTGATCAGGGGGCTTTTCTGGTGGCTTAAATAGTAAAGAATCTGCCTGCAATAGGGGAGACCTGCGGTCAATCCCTCGGTTGGGAAGATCCCCTGGAGAAAGGAATGGCAAGCCACACCAGTGTTTTTGCCTTGGAGAATCCCATGGACAGTGGAGCCTAGTGGGCTACAATCCATGGGGTCCCCCAAAGAGTTGGACACGACTGGGTGACTAACACTCTGACCAGTGTGAGCTGATATCTCATTGTAGTTTTGACTTGCATTTCTCTAATCGTTCGTGACATTGAGCATCTTTTCCTGTGCCTCTAGGCCATCTGTATGTCTTCTCACAAAGGAGTCTTCAGTCTCTCAGAATATGGCATGGAGACCTTAAGTCCAAGGTTATCATCCCAGCTGTCCCACCAACTGTGATTGGAGGAAGACCTTGTTTCCCTCCTAGCAATTTTAAGAACAGAGTTTTACCTCATTACCTTTATATTTTGTAAAAAAAAAAAAAAAAAAACAAACCACATCTCTTAGACCCAGTGTCAGAAATGTGGCTTCAATCCAGTTGGCATCATACAAGGAAATATAGAGGTTTTTAAGACATAACTTGCTTCATAGGATGAGATGGTTGGATGGCATCACTGATTCAGCGGACATGAGTCTGAGCAAACTGCAGGAGGTACTCAGGGACAGGGAAGCCTGGCGTGCTGCCGTCCATGGGGTCGTAAAGAGTCGGACATGAGTGAGTGACTGAATAAAAGATAAATTTGCTGCCAAAGCCCAGCAGACAGGGAAGGAACATGCGTATACTTCCCACACAGCAGTAGTTGATTGTCTGCACAATCGTTATTTCAACCATGAACAGGGACTTCCCTGGTGGTCCAGTGGTTAAGACTCCTTGCACCCAATTCAGAGGTCCCAGGTTAAACTCCTGGTCAGGAAACTAAGTCACATGTCTCAACTAAAGATCCGACATGCAATGAAGACTCGATGCTGCCAAATAAACGAACACTAAGAAACAAAACAAAAACAAACAAAAAAAAAACCAGTCATACCATTGAATAAAGTCAGTCGTCTTATCTAGCTTATACCTTTAGGTTCAGTGGTTCAGTGGACAGGAACTTGGGCAAACTCCGGGAAATAGTGAAGGACAGGAAAGCCTGGTATGCTGCAGTTCATGGGGTCTCAAAGAGTCAGACATGACTTGGAGACTGAACAATCTTTAGGATATAGTCATTTCTCTGCTGTTATTATCTAGATGATATTCGAGGGTTACAAATACCTTTAGAGACCAAATAAACAGTCGAAAAACATTTCCACTGTAACCAGCTGTTTTGGTGTGTTTCCCCAGTAGCTCACATGGTAAAGAATCTGCCTGCAGTGTCAGAGACCTGGATTCGATCCCTGGGTTGGCAAGACCCCCTGGAGAAGGGAATGGCAACCCACTCCAGTATTCTTTCCTGTATATTTTTTGTACCATTCTGTAAGCTCTACCCAATGACATTCTTACGAGTGTGCTTGAGTACAGTCCTGTATAATTAAGTACCTAAAAATGGGAGTTTAGCACCATAAAATTTACCACCACAAATTTACTCACCACCAAAACTCTCTGCCCTTTCTCTCAGGCTTCCCTAATAATAAGACTGCATTTAATAGCTTGCTCTTGTGTGTGTGTATTTTTAATGCCAGATGTTTTCCCATTTATTGAAACAAGAATATGCCATCAATTGTAATCTTTGCAAACAACAAAACAGCTTGGTGATAGCCCCAAAGCATTAAAATGTTAAAATGGTATATTAGATCATCCTTTTTTTTTTTTTTTCAAGCACGGCCTATAGCCTAGAATTTTATGCCTGTGTAATTCTTTGTGGAAGCAAATTGGAAATAGAAGGTAGGGTTTATCTGGTACACAGTTAATGAGTCTCATTTTAGATGGCAGCTATTCTTAAAAACATGATCCTATATTAAGCGATTAGAGTATCAATCTGTCTTGATGGACCTTAAAAGTGGTTTCACTTCCATCATCTTTATGACAGTCGTGATGCTGTTTGTCTTTCCCCTTCTGGAAGGAGGCAAAAGTATATTGAATAAGTGCATAACCTTCTTCTTCTAAGATGTGATTTTTTTTTCTGTAATACATACTGCCTCCGGTGTAAATACATTTTTTTTTTTTTTTAGGATCGTGGTCACACTAAGTTCACGGAATACTTTATTACTATTCTCATAAACAGAAAATGTATGTGGTGGAAGATAAATTTTAAAACTTTATTTTCTTGGCTCATTTTGATTTATTTCTGTTTCTGTTAGTCAGTGACGGATGCCATGACAAAAATCCCATAGGCTGGATGGCTTGAACAACAGAGGTTGTCTCATAAACTCGGAGGATCTTATTCTGAGACCCAGGTGCGGGCAGAGCTGGTTCCTCCCGAGGCCTCTCTCTGTGTCCTTACATGCTCATTTCTCTGTATGTGTCTGTGACCCGATCCCCGCTTCTTAGAAGGACCCCAGCCCTATGGGATGAGGACCCATCCCAGTGACTTTGTCTTAACTTAATGTCTTAACTTAATCCTCCTTTCCTTTTTTTTAAAATTTAAAACATTTTGTTTCTTTATTTACTCTTTCCTTCTTTCATTTTGCTGGTCTGGGTCATTATTGCTGTGCACGGCCTTCCTCTAGTTTTGGCGAGCAGGGGGGACTCTCTAGTTGTGATGCATGGCCTCCTCATGGCAGTGGCCCCTCTTGTGGTGGAGAATGAGTTTTAGGTACGCAAGCTACGGGAGTTGCCTCACAGCCTGTGGCAACTCGCTGGACCCAGGATTGAACCCATGTCCCCTGCGTTGACCGGCGGGTTCTTAACCACTGGATGACCAGGGAAGCCTCTAAGTCCTTCTTTGACTTTGATTCTATACAAACCAAAGCCTCATCCGTTTCTCTGCTCTGAAATAATGTATTTTGATATACAAATGGAGACCACGTTTCCTTTTCTTCTGATTATATAGAATCTATTCTTCTACCTACGTCTCTTATTACTATTTAGGGGGAGAGAAATTCCATAATACTATCACTAGGAACACCAGTTTTAGAATTCTGCTAAAAGGAAAATGGATGTAAATTTTCAGAAAGGAGCTGACATTAAATATTACTAGGTATTTGAGGTCAACTTTTGAAATTAGTTGCTAAGTCCAACTTTGTGACCCCATGAACTGTAGCATGACAGGTTTCCCTGTCTTCAAATGCATGTCCATCGAGTTGGTGATGCCATCCAACCATCTCATTCTCTGCTGCCCACTTCTGTCCTGCTCTGAATCTTTCCCAGCATCAGGCTCTTTTCCAATGAGTCAGCTGTTCGCATCGAGTGACCAAAGTACTGGAGTTTCAGCTTCAGCATCAGTCCTTCCAATGAATATTCAGGACTGATTTCTTTTAGGATGGACAGGTTGGACCTCCTTGCAGTCCAAGGAATTCCCAAGAGTCTTCTGCAACACCACAGTTCAAAAACATCAATTCTTCAGTGCTCAGCCTTCTTTATGGTCCAAGTCTCACCTCTGCACATGACTACTAGAAAAACCATCAGTTCAGTTCAGTCACTCAGTCATGTCTGACTCTTTATGACCCCATGGACTGCAGCACACCAGGCTTCCCTGTCCATCACCAACTCCCAGAGCTTGCACAAATTCATCCATCGAGTCAGTGATGCCAACCAATCATCTCAGCCTTTGTCGTCCCATTTCCTCCTGCCTTCAATCTTTCCCAGTATCAGGGTCTTTTCCAATGAGTCACTTCTATGAGTTTCCAATGGGTCAGCTATGGGAAAACCATAGCTTTGACTATATGGACTCTTGTCAGCAATGTGATATCTCTGCTTTTTAATACACTGTCTAGGATTGTCATGGCTAGAATCCAGTTTAAGAATTTGCAAATTGAAATTTATCCTGTAGAAGTGCATCTCTAAACATTTCTGTTCCTCCAGTCTCCAAATTTCATCAGTCCTGTGGGAGTTTCCTTGTTGTATATGGATGTATTTTGTTTTGCTACAAATCTGACAACATTTTATCTGTACCATTTACTTCCTGCCCTTCCTGTAGCAGACTCATAAATATATTATGAAGATACATAAAGTTAAATATTTAACTTCCTTTTAGGTCTTATGGAGAAAATTCCAAATTTTCAATTACAGATGACAACCTCTCCAGTCAACACAAAATCTTCCTCTCAAATCCGTGGGGAGGACACTGAAGCCTCTTGCATTTTTGCCTTACATGTAGTTACCAAATTATTCTTTCTGCCTTGGTTTGTCACGCACTGAAATATAAATCTGTTTCTTGGGATAACCAGGGGATTTTTGAGAGCAAGACAAGAGAAAAGAGAATTAGGAGGCATGTATCTTTCTGGGAATAAAATATAACTTTGTAAGAATGAAAATACCAGATTTTATCAGTTGGTCACTTTTAAATTATAAAAAAGAATACATGTGTGCTCGGTGGCTTCAGTAGTATCTGACTCTTTGCAACCTCCTTGACTGTAGCCTGCCAGGCTCCTCTGTCCTTGGGATTCTCCAGGCAAGAATACTGCAGTGGGTTACCAGTCCCTCCTCTAGGGGATCTTCCTGACTCAGGGATCAAATTTGAGTCTTCTGTGACTCCTGCATTGCACGTGGGTTCTTTACCAATGAGCCATCCCATAAGTAAGAATAGAAGGGCTAGAAGTTGGCTACTTGGGGGTTTTCTTCTTTATCTCATTAATATCTGTTGGTCTCTCATTTTCATTTGATGTAAATTTCTTTATCTCATTAATATCTGTTGGCCTCTCATTTTCATTTGATGTAAATTTGACAATATCACTGACCCCCTCCCCTCACCATAGACCTTCTAGAAAAACTATACTCTTACATCGGTGGCTTACTATAAACAAAGCTGAGTGCCAAAGAATGGATGCTTTTTGAACTGTGGTGTTGGAGAAGACTCTTGAGAGCCCCTTGGACTTCGAGGAGATCCAACCATTCCCTCCTAAAGGAGATCAGTCCTGGGTGTTCATTGGAAGGCATGGTGCTAAAGCTGAAACTCCAATACTTTGGCCACCTCATGTGAAGAGTTGACTCATTGGAAAAGACCCTGATACTGGGAAAGATTGAAGGCAGGAGGAGAAGGGGACAACAGAGGATGAGATGGTTGGATGGCATCACTGACTTGATGGACATGAGCTTAAGTAAACTCAGGGAGTTGGTGATGGACAGGTAGGCCTGGCATGCTGTAGTCCATGGGGTCACAAAGGGCTGGACATGACTGAGTGACTGAGCTGAACTGAATGATGGAGCTTGTTGGAATTGTGTAGAAAGCCGTGCAATGGGTCTTACTTGGGAATAGGGTCACTGCAGACGTAATTAGCTCCAGTGAGGTCCTACTGGAGCAGTAAGTGTTAGTCACTCAGCTGTGTCCAACTCTTTGAGACCCCATGGACTGTAGCCCATTAGGCTCCTCTGTCCATGGTATTCTCCAGGCAAGAGTACTGGAGTGGGTTGCCATTCCTGGCTCTAGGGGATCTTCCTGACCCAGGGATTGAACCTGAGTCTCCTGCATTGCAGGCAGATTCTTTACCAGCTGAGCCACCAGGGAAGCCCAGAGGAGGTGCTGGCTATACATCTTGGATGTTCTATGAGTATTCATGCTCATTACTAGTCCAACAGACTTTGTCCAGTTCTCAAGTTAAAGAGAAGAAATGTTATCAAGGGCTTTTTTTTTTTTCCCCAATAAAGTTGGATTAGGGCTTCCCTTGTGTCTCAGCTGGTAAAGAATCCACCTGCAATGTGGGAGACCTGGCTTCATTCTCTGTATTGGGAAGATCCTCTGGAGAAGAGAAAGGCTACACACGCCAATATTCTTGCCTGGAGAATCCCATGGGCAGTATGGTCTGGGGCATTGCAAAAAGTAGGACACAACTGAGCGACTTTCACTTGCAAAGTTGGTTTGATTTTTTTTTTTTTTAAACTCTGGAGTAGGAAATAGCAACCCGATCCAGTGGGTCCTTGCCTGGAGAATCCATGGACAAGAGGTTCTCATTATGTATTTTCCATATAGTGTCAATATATAATTATGTATTTTCCATATAGTGTCAATTAGAAAAAAAATTGCGTGTCTAATAAAGTTGGTTTGGTTTATCTTTTTAATTTTTTTTATTGGAGCATAGTTGCTTTGCAATGTTGTATTAGTTTCTTTTTCTTTTTCTTTTTTTTACTTTACAATTCTGTATTGGTTTTGCCATACATTGACATGAATCCACCACGGGTGTACATGCATCCCCAAACGTGAACCCCCCCTCCCACCCCCCTGCCAACAACATCTCTCTGGGTCATCCCCGTGTACCAGCCCCAAGCATGCCGTATCCTGCATCAGACATAGACTGGCGATTCGATTCTTACATGATATTATACATGTTTCAATGCCATTCTCCCAAATCGTCTCACCCTCTCCCTCTCCCTGAGTCCAAAAGTCCGCTATACACATCTGTGTCTTTTTTGCTGTCCTGCATACAGGGTCATCATTGCCATCTTTTAAATTCCATATATATGTGTTAGTATACTGTATTGGTGTTTTTCTTTCTGGCTTACTTCCCTCTGTATAATCGGCTCCAGTTTCACCCATCTCATCAGAACTGATTCAAATGCTGTACAGCAAAGTGAGGCGGCTATGGGGGGTATGGGATATAGGTATATCTGTATATACATATATAGACATATATACCTATATATACCTGTATAGGGATATATGCCTATACACATATCCCCTCTCTTTTGGATTTCCTTCCCATTTAGCTCACCACAGACCAGTAAGCAGAGTTCTCTGTGCTCTACAGTAGCTTCTTGTGTGTTATCTATTTTATACACATTATCAGTCATGTAAATATGTTCATCCTAATGTCACAGTTTATCCCATTCTCCCCCCGCCCCCTTGGTGTCCATCCGTTTGTTCTGTGTGTCTATGACTCTGTTTCCGCTTTGCACAAAAGTCCATCTCCACAATTTGTCTAGATTCCATGTAAAAACAGAATTATAGGATACTTGCTTTTTTTTTCTCTTTCTGACTTCCTTTGCTCTATATGACTGTCTCTAGGTGCATCCTGGTCTCTACAAGTGTCACAGTTTTGTTCCTTTTTGTGGTTAATATTCCACTGTATTCATGCACCACAACTGTATTCATTCCTCCGTGGATGGATATGTAGGTGGCTTCTGTGTCTTGGCTATTGTAAATAGTGCTGGGGTGAATGTTGGCGTGCATGTGTCCTTTGGCCCATCTTTTCTCTGGATGCTTGTTCCTTGGAAGGAAAGCTATGACAAACCTAGACAGCCTATTTAAAAGCAGAGACATTACTTTGCCAACAAAGGTTCAGTTCAGTTCAGTCGCTCAGTCATGTCCGACTCTTTCTGACCCCATGAATCGCAGCACGCCAGGCTTCCCTGTCCATCACCATCTCCCGGAGTTCACTCAAACTCATGTCCATCGAGTCGGTGATGCCATCCAGCCATCTCATCCTCTGTTGTCCCCTTCTCCTCCTGCCCCAAATCCCTCCTAGCATCAGAGTCTTTTCCAATGAGTCAACCCTTCGCATGAGGTGGCCAAAGTACTGGAGCTTCAGCTTTAGCATCATTCCTTCCAAAGAAATCCCAGGGTTGATCTCCTTCAGAAGGGACTGGTTGGATCTCCTTGCAGTCCAAGGGACTCTCAAGAGTCTTCTCCAACACCACAGTTCAAACGCATCCATTCTTCGGTGCTCAGCCTTCTTCACAGTCCAACTCTCACATCCATACATGACCACTGGAAAAACCATAGGCTTGACTAGACAGACCTGTGTTGGCAAAGTAAGGTCTCTGCTTTTCAGTATGCTATCTAGGTTGGTCATAACTTTCCTTCCAAGGAGTAAGTGTCTTTTAATTTCATGGCTGCAGTCACCATCTGCAGTGATTTTTGAGCCCCCAAAATAAAGTCTGACACTGTTTCCAGTGTTTCCCCATCTATTTCCCATGAAGTGATGGGACCAGATGCCATGATCTTGGTTTTCTGAATGTTGAGCTTTAAGCCAACTTTTTCACTCTCCTCTTTCACTTTCATCAAGAGGCTTTTTAGTTCCTCTTCAATTTCTGCCATAAGGATGGTGTCATCTGCATATCTGAGGTTATTGATATTTCTCCTGGCAATCTGGATTCCAGCTTGTGCTTCTTCTAGCCCAGCATTTCTCATGATGTAATCTGCATAGAAGTTAAATAAGCAGTGTGACAATATACAGCCTTGACGTCCTCCTTTTCCTATTTGGAACCAGTCTGTTGTTCCATGTCCAGTTCTAACTGTTGCTTCCTGACCTGCATACAGATTTCAAAGGTAGGTCAGGTGGTCTGGTATTCCCATCTCTCTCAGAATTTTCCACAGTTTATTGTGATCCACACATTCAAAAGCTTTGGCATAGTCAATAAAGCAGAAATAGATGTTTTTCTGGAACTCTCTTGCTTTTTTGATGATCCAGTGGATGTTGGCAATTTGATCTCTGATTCCTCTGCCTTTTCTAAAACCAGCTTGAACATCTGGAAGTTCACGGTTCATGTATTGCTGAAGCCTGGCTTGGAGGATTTTGAGCATTACTCTACTAGAGTGTGATATGAGTGCAATTGTGCAGTAGTTAGAACATTCTTTGGCATTGCCTTTCTTTGGGATTGGAATGAAAACGGACCTTTTCCAGTCCTGTGGCCACTGCTGAGGTTTCCAAATTTGCTGGCATACTGAGTGCAGCACTTTCACAGCATCATCTTTCAGTATTTGAAATAGCTCAACTGGAATGCCATCACCTCCACTAACTTTGTTCGTAGTGATGCTTTCTAAGGCCCACTTGACTTCACATTCCAGGATGTCTGGCTCTAGGTAAGGGATCATACTATCATGATTATCTTAGTCAGTAAGATCTTTTTTGTACAAAGGTACATCTAGTCAAAGCTGTGGTTTTTCTCGTAGTGAAAGGTTGTTGCTGAACCATGCAAAGATGCTGGGATTCTTGGCCCCTGGAGGAGAAGAATTCAACTCGGGGCCAGAGACGAGGCTTGATCACTCAGAGCTTTTGTGTAATAAAGTTTTATTAAAGTATAAAGGAGATAGAGAAAGCTTCTGACATAGGCATCAGAAGGAGGCAGAAAGAGTACCCCCTTGCTAGTGTTAGCAATGCAGTTATATACTCTCCAATGAATCCAGAGAATGTCTGGAGGTTGTAAAGACCTCACCAGACCTACTCTCATAATTTACATTTTAAGATAACAAGATTAGCCAGAAGGTTTAATCCAGAGAGTGTCCTCAGGCAGGATACATTATTGCTATATAATCCTAAGGAATGTAGAGGAAAGAAAGTTTGTCCTTTCTTCCTCTTTGAGAATTCCACACCCCTCTCTCCTTGGGGACCCCTAGACTTTTTATTAACCTGCGAAGGAAATGACTCTCTCAGTAGTTATGTATGGATGAGAGAGTTGGACTGTGAAGAAGACTGAGTGCCAAAGAATGGATGCTTTTGAACTGCGATGCTGGAGAAGACTCTTGAGAGTCCCTTGGACTGCAAGGAGATCCAACCAGTCCATCCTAAAGGAAATCAGTCCTGAATAGTCACTGGGAGGACTGATGATGAAGCTGCAATTCTTTGGCCACCTCATATGAAGAACTGACTTATTGGAAAAGACCCTGATGCTAGGCCTTTTGAAGACTGAAGGCAGGAGGAGAAGGGGATGACAGAGGGTGAGATGGTTGGATGGCATCACCAACTCAATGGATGGGAGTTTGAGCAAGCTCTGGGAGTTGGTGATAGAAGGGAGGCCTGGCGTGCTGCAGTCCATGGAGTCACAGAGTAAGACATGACTGAGCTACCGAGCTGAACTTTTTCTAGAGATATCCCCAGGAGTGGGATTGCTGGATTAAGCAGTAATTCTATTTTTAGTTTTTTAAGGAGCCTCCATATTGTTCTCCATAGTAGCTGCTCAAATTTACATTCCCATTAACAGTGTAGAAGGGTTCCCTTTTTCCCACATCTACTCCAGCATGTATTATTTGTAACAAAATAATCATTTCTTAGAAACATGTAATAAGTCTTTGATGTAGGGTTCACCCAATGTTAATTTTAAAGCCTTAAGATTGCTGGGAGAAATATCAATAACCTCAGATATGCAGATGACACCACCCTTATGGCAGAAAGTGAAGAGGAACTAAAAAGCCTCTTGATGAAAGTGAAAGAGGAGAGTGAAAAAGTTGGCTTAAAGCTCAACATTCAGAAAACGAAGATCATGGCATCTGGCCCATCACTTCATGGGAAATAGATGGGGAAACAGTGGAAACAGAGTCAGACTTTCTTTTTGGGGGCTCGAAAATCACTACAGATGGTGACTGCAGCCATGAAATTAAAAGACACTTACTCCTTGGAAGAAAAGTTATGACCAACCTAGATAGCATACTGAAAAGCAGGGACATTACTTTGCCAACACAGGTCCGTCTAGTTAAGGCTATGGTTTTTCCAGTGGTCATGTATGGATGTGAGAGTTGGACTGTGAAGAAGGCTGAGCCCTGAAGAATTGATGCTTTTGAGCTGTGGTGTTGGAGAAGACTCTTGAGAGTCCCTTGGACTGCAAGGAGATCCAACCAGTCCATTCTGAAGGAGATCAGCCCTGGGTGTTCATTGGAAGGAATGAGGCTAAAGCTGAAACTTCAATACTTTGGCCACCTCATGCGAAGAGTTGACTCATTGGAAAAGACTCTGATGCTGGGAGAGATTAGGGGCAGGAGGAGAAGGGGACGACAGAGGGTGAGATGGCTGGATGGCATCACCGACTCGATGGACATGAGTGTGAGTGAACTCCGGGAGTTGGTGATGGACAGGGAGGCCTGGCGTGCTGCGATTCATGGGGTTGAAAAGAGTCAGACAGGAGTGAGTGACTGAACTGAGCTGAACTGCAGTATCTTAAATGATTTGAACTAAGTAGGATTTTTAATTAAACATCACCTACAAGTGACCAGATAATGACAGTTTACTTTGCTTGGGGAAATACATGTCAATAATATCTAATTCAGCATCCATGGCAACCCAGTGGCAAACAGATGTATGTAAACCACGAGAAAGAGGTTGTTCCAGGTTGATGGCAACGTGCAACTTACAGGATTCATTTTACTGGAGAACTCAATTTAAAATTTCATGAAAGGTTTTCTGCTCACATGTCAAAGGCCATTTCTAATGAAGGGTAACAGTTGGGTAATGATTGAGATTTATAAGGCATAACTTTCAGCATCTGTTTTTATTTTTTATTTTTCCTTTGGATTTTCATTAACTGGATGGTAGGCAGTAATTTGGGGTTTCATTTCACGGGAAAAGTATATGCTGTCTATATAATTAGCAATATTTTATTTTTCCACCAACTTGCTGAAAGTCATCTGATGGCTTCCTATTTTCGCATTGCAGTAATGGGTCCCTTTGTCCGTGAGAGAATACAGATAAATATCAGTGTCAAAAATGGAAGAGAAAAGAGTACCTGTTTACTTGAGGGTGTTATTTGCCTGTATCGCTGTGAATGTTAGGTATAGATGAGCGGGGAAATGACAGAATTAAAAGTTAGTCTTCCAGTCTGTGCTTTTAAAAATTATTTTTTAAACATTTTTAGGAAATTAATGTTTGAGTGCACTGGGTCTTTGCTGAATCCACCATAAGGTGGATTCTTAACCACTGGACCACCAGGAAAGTCCTTCCAATCTGTGTTTGAGTCACAGTCTGTGAAATTCCTATGAAGGGCAAGATGTTATCATAAATACCTACATACCTTCAAAGTATAAAGCATCCTGTTTTGTCTTTTCTTCCTGCAGCTTTTGCCTGGAAATGATATCCTGCTTCCTCAGATATGGTTGTTCTAGACCAGGAACATATACACATTTAGGGAGGTGGCTGTGTTCATATGTTGTCAATTACCACGATTCAGTTTTGTCTTTAAGATTAAGAACTTGTCTGGTGACCCGTTAGTCAAATGTATGTACGCTTAGTCCCTCAGTCTTTGTGACCCCATCGACTGTAGCCCACCAGGCTACTGTAGACCACCAGGGAGGTCCAGGAAATATACATTTTTCAAGCTAAGTCATTTCTACAGAAACTCAGTTTCAAGCAGACAATATCCCTCCTACTCATCGCTAGAGATACCAGATGTCAACTGAGTCTATACCATTCTGAGTTTGTTTGGCATAAAAAGGTTTGGATATGATCAGAATGGGCTTCCCTGGTGACTCAGATGGTAAAGAATCTCTGCCTGCAATGCAGGAGATGAGAGTCCAATCCCTGGGGTCGGGAAGGTCCCCTGGAGGAGGGCATGGCAACCCACTCCAGGATTCTTGCCTGGAGAATCCCATGGATCCCTGGAGGGCTACAACCCTCCAGGGGTTGACAGGGTCTGACAGGACTGAGCAACTTTCACTTTCATAATCATAATAGTCACAGAAGCAGAAGAAAAATTAATATGCTTTATTTTGCACTTTCCCATGATTTCATCCAAGCCAACAGCATTCTGATTAACTTGAGGTCCTGGATTGCTTGTTTGTCGTTCTTTTCAAACTGAAGTCACTGCCTGTTCAGACCTGTGCAGGCTGTATCCAGGATTGCAAAGATTCAGGAGAGCAGGATTGCAGATGATACCATTTTCAACCACTTAGGTGAGATGATGTCTTTTGCGTGGTGTGATGATCACTTTGCAATGCGAGGAAAATTTTTTTCAATTTTTAGGTTTACTTTCCGCTTCATCTGGTAAAAATTCTGCAGTGTGAGTCTCTTAGAGCCTGAAGCTAGAGCACTGCTATCAATTCTGCAGAAACTTTGCTTCCTTATGACCCATCCTCGATTTTCTGGCTGAAGCCCAATGAAATGTCCTATAAAACTATTTTAACTTATGTGACCACTTTCTCACTGAAACCTCACATGATTCTTTCACTAGCTGAAGGAAAATGAGGTAAAAAGTGTATGTTACAACATGCTAAATGTAGGCTCTGTGGGGGTACTACAGGTCTTTAGAATTTAAGACATCTTTTAAAAATATTTATCTCTTTATTTATTTGGGCCCCACAAGTCTGAATTACAGCATGTGGGATCTAGCTCCCTGACCACGGATCGAAGCCGGGTCCCGTGGATGGGTTGCTAGATGTCTCAGTCCCTGGACTACCAGGGATGTCTTTACACTTCATGCATAAGTGAAAGCTGGTACACACTTGACTGACATCTCCTCGACTCCCCCTATCCCCCAGCCTACGTGCAGCAGCAAAGACCTGCGGCTGCTGCTGCTAAAAGTCACTTCAGTCGTGTCCGACTCTGGGCGACGCCATAGACGGCAGCCCACCAGGCTCCGCCGTCCCTGGGATTCTCCAGGCAAGAACACTGGAGTGGGTTGCCATTTCCTTCTCCAATGCCTGAAAGTGAAAAGTGAAAGTGAAGTCATTCAGTCGTGTCCGATCCTTAACGACCCCACGGACTGCAGCCTACCAGGCTCCTCCGTCCATGGGATTTTCCAGGCAAGAGTACTGGAGTGAGGTGCCATTGCATCCCCCAGCAGCAAAGACCCAGCACAGTTTAATTTCGTTTGATTGGAGTGAAATTTCTTGGCAGTGTTGTGTTGCTTTCTGCTGCACAACAACACGATCAGCCATATGTATGTCTATATCCCCTCCCTCTTGAACCTCCCTACCTCTCTCCCCACCTCCTAGGTCATCACAGAGCACCAAGCTGAGCTCCGTGGGCTATAGAGAAGCTTCCCACCAGCTATCTATTTCACACATGGTGGTGTATATATGTCTATCTACAAAGTCTGTTCTTTAGGCCTGTCTGTCTATTCCTGCCCTGCAATGCAGGAATTGTCCCTTCGTCAGAGAACTACACCCCACATATTGCAATTGATGTTTGCATGCGGCCACTAAGAGTTTGCATGCCAACGGTAAACGTTCTGCACGTTGCAGTTAACTCCCACAGTTCAGTTCAGCTCAGTCGCCCAGTCGTGTCTGACTCTTTCCGACCCCATGAATTGCAGCATGCCAGGCCTCCCTGTCCATCACCAACTCCCGTAGTTCACTCAGACTCATGTCCATCAAGTCAGTGATGCCATCCAGCCATCTCATCCTCTGTCGTCCCCTTCTCCTCCTGCAACCAATCCCTCGCAGAATCAGAGTCTTTTCCAATGAGTCAACTCTTCGCATGAGGTGGCCAATATATTGGAAGTTTCAGCTTCAGCATCAGTCCTTCCAATGAACACCCAGGACTGATCTCCTTTAAGATGGACTGGTTGGATTTCCTTGCAGTCCAAGGCACTCTCAAGGGTCTTCTCCAACCACATTTCAAAAGCATCAATTCTTCGTCACTCAGCTTTCTTTATAGTCCAACTCTTACATCCATACATGCCCACTGGGAAAACCATAGCCTTGACTAGATGGACCTTTGTCGGCAAAATGATATCTCTGCTTTTTAATATGCTGTCTAGTTTGGTCATAACTTTCCTTCCAAGGAGCAAGTGTCTTAATTTCATGGCTGCAGTCACCATCTGCAGTGATTTTGGAGCCCAAGAAAATAAAGTCTGCCACTGTTTATCTATTTGTCATGAAGTGATGGGACCAGATGGCATGATCTTACTTTTCTGAATGTTTAGCTTTAAGCCAACTTTTTCACTCTCCTCTTTAACTTTCATCAAGAGGCTCTTTAGTTCTTCTTCACTTAACTCCCACAAGCCTCAACTAAGACCTGGTGCAGCCAAATAAATATTTTTTTTTAAAGTATTTCATTCAAATCATGCCACTTCAGCTGTCATCTGTATGAGTACCATTGACACCTCATGCCTGCCTCTCTTATCACCTGGCATCAGCTTTGGCTTTATCTCTCACGCAAGTGCGTTTATTTGGAAGAACTTAAAAAGTTGCTATCTGCATAGAGGATTGTCCAGGAAACAATGTAGCAGCTACAGCTTTTGGGTCTTTCTTTCAGGAAAGGAAACGAAAAGAAGATGATAATTGGTGTTTTGAGAGGCAGCCCACGTTTTCAGCTGCAGGTGCTGGTTCTTTTTGCTTGTTATGATGTCTGTCCTCTGCAGAACCCAGGTGCTTGTGCAAAGTGACAGGGATTGAGACTGAAATTCATCTGGTGGAGACTTCAATTGCAACTGTCATTCAAATGCAAGCTCTTTTATCTCTCTAGAGAAACAAATGAACCAAACGCAGACACCTGGCCTCCGGAATGCAGCTACTGTGTTGGCAACTGTATCCATCTCATCTCTTCCTTTTGTTCATTCTCTGTCTCAGTTAGCAACAGAGTCTAATAGACATTGACTCTGTGGTAGCCGCGCCCATGTTATGTCTTTATCATCCTGACAGCTTTCTGCCTCTCTGCATCAATGTAGAGCTTTACGGTTTTGATTTTCTCCGTATCCTCGACTCGTCACTACCTTGATGCGGGTGGAAATGGAAACTTATGGAAGGCCAGTGTTTGCCATGGGCGATAACCCTTGTTAGTAGTGTCTTTGTCTGATGTGACAAAGGGCCATAGACTGGGGGTCTTAAGCAACAGATATTTATTCCCTTCTGGTCCTGGAGGCTGGAACTCTGACATCCAGGTGCAGGCACGGCTGATTCCTCCTGAGGCCTCTTTCCTGGGCGTGTCGACGGCCGTCTGCTCCCTGTGTGCCCACGTGGTTTGCCCTCTCTGTGTCTGTGTGCTGACCTCCTCTTCTTATGAGGACCCCAGGCCTTTTGGAGTATACTGTTGCTCAGCTGGTAATCCATGTCACGCTCACTGGGACCCCATGGACTGCAGCACCCCAGGCTTCTCTGTCCTTCACTATCTCCCAGAGTTTGCTCAAGTTCATGTCCATTGCATAGGGACAGTGAAAGCGAAAGGCGCTCAGTCGTGTCTGACTCTTTGTGACCCCAGGGACTATACAGTCCATGGAATTCTCCAGGCCAGAATCCTGAAGTGTGTAGCCTTTCCCTTCTTCAGCAGATCTTCCCAACCCAGGGATTGAACCCAGGTATCTCACATTGCAGGCGGGTTCTTTACCAGCTGAGCTAACAGGGAAGCCCTATTGAAGAAAAAGTAGCTGTTATCCCTCTCGAACGAATGGCTTACTCATATTCCCTATATTGCTAAGTTTCACCCAAGGGTCATACATTTTTTCAGCATGAAGAATTCATCATTTTTGTCTCCTCCACAAGGCAAGACAACACTTTTCAAGTATGTTAAAGACACTGTGTTTATTTTTACCTTCTTATTCTTGTTGTTGCAAGGAAATTGAGTCAAAATACAGGCAGTATGTGAAATGATTTGTCTGAATGGAGGTTGAATAAAGCATGCTGCCTTCACAACCGTAAGAGTTTGGAAAGCTTCTGTGGGTAATTCTTTGAGAATTTAATACCAAGTCCAGCTCCACTCTGTAGCTTTTGAACAGCAGACGTGAGTCACAGTGCTGGAAGCAATGATACCAATTAGTGAAGTTGGGTGACATGTTTTATTATTCTTCTTAGAAAAGAAAGGGAACGCTGGAAATAGAAATTGGCAAGGGTAGCATCCATCACAGCTCTGCTCGTGAAATATTCATTTCAGTATGCACATAATTCATGGCCGTATCCTCACCCCTCTTCTGTCCTTAGAGGGTTTACATAATAGCCGAGTTTTGACCTAAATTACAAACCGACAGGCCAAAAAAACCCAAAAAACTATAAAGGTTCTGCTGACTCCTAGGTGGTGCCGTTGGTAAAGAACCCATCCGCCAATGTAGGAGACACAAGAGACGTGGATTTGATTCCTGGGTCGGGAAGATCCCCTGGAAGAGGGCATGGCAACCCACTCCAGTATTCTTTTCTGGAGAATCCCATGGACAGAGGTGCCTGGTAGGCTAGAGTCCACAGGGTCACAGAGAGTCGGACACAACCGAGTAACTGAACGTGCATGCTGATTCCTAAGCATTGGTCAGTGGCCAGGTTCCCTTAGACTGCGATAACCCAGCCAGCAGCTCACGGAAAGAAGGAGAAAATGGACTACACAGATGTACTTTCTGGATGTAAATCAGACTGAATCTGCTTGCAACTCCTCTCCTAGATCTTGGGAAAATTATGTCTGCATGGATTCTCAGTAGAAAATGCTCCAGGTAGAATAATTTCATAAACCTTCAGGTCAATTATTTTTATTAATTGAAATCAAGTGAAAAGCTTATCGTTTGAATTTTAATTTTAAATTAGCTTCATTTGCTTATAAATGAAAGGAAATTAACTCAAAGTAATTACTACAGTATGAGTGTGCATTATTACCGGAAAATTAGAGGGATGCACCTGGGATCATTGAAAACAGATTAGATATACATGTAAATAGAATTGTCCTCTAGATTATTTTGTTCTTTATAAGTACCCATGATTGACTTTTGAATAAGACCTCAAAATTTCTCTAATGTGATACATAATTTCATTTATAAGTATTTGATTTGATTTTTTTAGGTTTTTAAAAAATTAATTAACTTATTTTAATTTTAATTGGAGGCTAATTTTTACAATATTGTAGTGGTTTTTGCCATACATTGACATGAATCAGCCATAGGTATGATTTTAAACTTGTTTTGCTCAGTTTTCTGGTCTCCAAGAGAAGTTCTAAACATACATTCAGTATTTTTTTTTAATTAAAAATTTTTTTAATTTAAAATTTTGCCCCAAACTGCCCAAGAGACTAATTCACAAACTTACCTGGAAGAAATATCCCTATCTTTTGAATTAGACTGAATTTTCGACGCTATATAGAAATATTTCAATCTCACAGTTATGTTTGAGTAACCTTTCCTTGATATAATGTATCTCCATAGGAATAAGCCTGCAGGTATTTATTTTTGCATGTACATAGAGCGCCTGCACAGAGTGAAAAAATGTTACTTTCTCATATTTCTTTATATATACAGTGTGGGTTTTTTTTTTTAATCTATTTTCTATTAAAGTATAGTTGACTTACAGCCTTATGTTAATTACTGCTATCTAGTAAAGTGATTCCATTATACATACATACATTCTTTCTTATATTTTTTTTTCCATGATGGTTTATCAGCAGATATTGAATGGAGTTCCCTGAGCTGTACAGTAGGACCTTGTTGTTTATCCATCCTATATGGAATAGTCTACAACTGCTAATTACAGACTCCTAAGTCCTTCCTTTTCCCTCCCCACTTCCCCTTGACAACAAGGATTCTCTGTGTCTCTTGAGTTTGTTTCTCTTCTCTAGACAGGTTTATCTGTGTCAGATTTTTGATGCCACATGTAACTGGTATCAAATAGTATTTGCCTTTCTGACTTGACTTAGTATGATCATCGCTAGTTGCAACCCAACATGTTTTTATCAATATATGTATATTTTTTGGTCTGTATAAGAAAACAAATGATGAAGGGATGAAGGTGAAATATCAGAACTAATTGAGAGGTTTTCGTTTGATTGAAGCGTACCTGTTGAACACTTTGGTTGCCATTTCCTCCCCCAAGAGATCTTCCTGACCAAGGGATAGAACCTGCATCTCTTAACATCTCCTGCCTTAGCAAGTGAGTTATTTTTATCACTGGCACCATCTGGGAAGCCCCGTAAAACAAAACTTAAAGAATTAAGCAATGAAGGTGAACTATTAGAAATAGTTGAGAGGTGTTTGTTTGCTTGAACTGTACCTGTTCAACAGTTTAGAGTTTCTTTAGTATCTTTTAAAACCATTTTAATGCACATATGATTGACATACAAGAAACTGTATGTATTCAAAATATACAACTCGATGAGCTGGGAGACGAGTATAACATATACCTGTGAAACTACAACCTACACCGTGAATGTTTCCATCACTTCCAAAAGTTATATCATTATTGTTATTTTGTTATCATTATTGTTATTTTTGTGATAAGAACAATTAGGATCTACTGTCTTAGCAATGTATTGAAATAAGCCAGACAAAGAAGAGCAAATACTGCATGGTACCATTTGTATAAGGAATCTGGAATACTCAATCTCATAGAAGCAGAGAGTAGCATAGTGGTTCACAGGGGCTGCGGGAAGAAGAGGTTGGGGAGATGTTAGTCCAGGATGTACAAGCGTTTGGTGATGCGTGAAGCCTAAGGCACATCCCAGGTGGTCCAGTGGCTGACTAAATCTCCCATGCAGAGGTCCCAGGTTCGATCCCTGGTCAGGGAACTGGATCCCACATGCTGCAAGTAAAGATCCACTTGCCCAGAACTAAGACCTGGCACAGCCAAATAAAAATAAACATTAAAAAAAGGTGTCTTGTGTTCTAAAGATCTACTGTACCCCACAGAGTTTTTTAGAGCACTTTCCTTGATTTGAAAGTCATGTCCGACTCTTTGTGACGGATCCTCTGGGCCAGAATACTGGAGTGGGTAGCCATTCCCTTCTCCAGGGGATCTTTCTGACGCATGGATGGAACCCAGGTCTCCCACATTGCAGGCAGATTCTTTACCAGCAGAACCACCAGGGAAGCTCAAGGATACTGGAAGTGGGTAGCCTCTCCCTTCTCCAGCGGATCTTCCCGACCCAGGAATCAAACAGGGGTCTCCTGCATTGCAGGCGGATTCTTTACCAGCTAAAGGATATTGTGTGAGGTTTCAGTCATCACATGGTTAAGCAAGTTAAAATAGTTTTACAGGATGACAGTAATTCAGAAGTGTTTGCCAGGGTCCAGCCCCGGTGGATCCAGGGTAATTCGAAGGTGGGGATGGAATTGGCATCCTAGGAAAAAAACTTATTTAATTACAGATAGAGAGAGAGATTAGAAAATTAGTGGAGAAAAAGAGGCTGAATAACTTGGTTTACATGGAATACCAATCACCACCTATGTAAGCCACAGGCGTCTTTTTGTTCTCCCAAAGGAGAGGAGGCACTGAGGCCTCCCCAGTCCAATCTTAGAAGCCCAGGCAAAATTAGCAGGCTTGGTGAGTACCCACATACCAGATGGGAATTTGGCCAGAAAAAAAGTAGGAGAGAAAAAGAAGCTGAATAAGTTGGTTTATGTGGGATACCAATAAAATTCCAAGACAAGAAATTTGCACCATCTACGTTGGGCCACCAGCACCACTTGAATATCGGAAGGTGCTCCTCCTTGGGCTCCTTTGCTCGCGGAACTTAAAAGCCGGGGCAAGTAAGTAGATGTGGCGGGCACCCATGCTTCAGATGGGAATTCAGCCAGAAAAACGGGGAGCAAGAAAGAAGCGACATGGGGGAACCAGTCTTTCCAGAAACTGATCCCATTTCTTTATATTTTAGGTTTGCTTATATACCTTTTGTTATACATAGGGATGAATACAGAGTCACGCGGGGGTCAGCAGTCCTGACCTTTATCAAGATCCGGTGCTTCACATAAATGTATAAAATAAAGTCTTAGGGGTTTTACATCATCTTCTGGCCATGAGGCCTGCTGACATTTTATGATCCTTTCTTTCTGATAACCAAAAGACTTATTTTTTCCAAGGGTGTTTTTTCTCAAACCAGGCACCACCCTCTGAAGGTACCAGATGAAGTTGCATTCCTATAGGGTGAGGGTGTAGTGGGTTACAACTAAGAAAGGAATTTATTTAACCTAAGGTTAACATGATTAATCTTAAAGGTTAATACTTATTTCTCCTATGTGCTAGTTATATTCATTATAAGGGCAGAGAATATGGAGGTTTAGCAGCAAACATCAGCCCAACAAATGAAAACCCTTCACCAATGTTCCCCTTAAGATCTATTTAGTCTTAAGATAGTGATAAAGTTACATTTTTACATAGCAAGGACACAGTGATTTATAACAAAGTACAGTGATTTATAACAAAAGAGAAAATTCATTAACTCAAAAAGTCTAGTATTGCTAACATCAAAAACTACTATGTTTCCTTTTTTATATTCCAAATACATTGATTAATATATTCCCAGGTGCCTAAGGATATGGAGGCCATTGACTCAACAATGAGAAAAGCCCTATGCTAATTAAGACTTTCAAAATACTCCAAACTCTCTGTGCTGTTTATGTTTGAGAGGTTGTCACACAAGCTAGTCTGTCAGCAGAGAGGTTTGACCTGAGACACCCTTGTCACACCCAGGGCAGGGAATTAGCAGCAATTATTATTTCTATTTTCAGCATTTCAATATCTCCTCTAACAATCACGAGTACAGATATCATTTCCGGTAACAAGTAACATGGCGTTCTAGCTGTTCATTGCCGACTTCAAAGAACAGATGCTTACATAGTTAAACTCCACCCTTCACCAATATAATTCCTAACCAACCCACTATACTAATTATTTCTAACTTCCCCAAAGAATTTGCCTTTAGTAAGTCTAAAACATCTCATGCCTCTCACGGCTGGGAGGCTGGAAACAATCACATGTGGCTGGATGAACCTGCTCAAGCAGGCTAGATAACCTTCAGAGGAGTTCGTAAGTTGAAACACTCTTGTCATGCCCAGGAATTTTTATTGACTTGGAGCTGTAAGTTAACTCCTTCTCCAAGAGAGGTAATGGGGTCAGCCCCCCGTAAAGTCAGGGGTATAGGTGAGAGCATGAAACAGTAAAGTAGGCAGACCCTGGTTTTGGGGGTAGATGCTCGGGAACAGGGGGTTTCCTGAGGCTCGATCCGCCTTTGTGTATGCCGAAGCCTCCTTCCTCATGACCTTTGCCATGGGCGGAGTTCCTCACGCTGGCTCCCGGCAAGTGTTCATCAAAATATGGGCTACCCTGGTAGCTCAAGGTAAAGAATCTGCCTAAAATGCAGGAGATCCGGGTTCAATCCCTGAGTTGGGAAGATCCCCTGGAGAAGGGAATCGTAACCTGGCAATTGCTTTGTGGACTACAATCCATAAGGTCGTAAATAGTCAGACCCAACTAAAGCAGCTTAGCACGCTTGCACACCAATTGGCATATTAATTAATTAGCATGCTCCAATGTTAATTGGAATTTCAACCTTATTGGTGTACCTATGCTTGTGGTCAGATTTATTTACACTTTGGAATCGAAGTGGCACTTTTGCTAAAAGTGAGCCCCGGATTGTCATGGAAGTTACCTGCATTGGAGCACGCTGCTGCTGCTGCTAAGTCGCTTCCATCGTGTCTGACTCTGTGCGACCCCATAGACGGCAGCCCACCAGGCTCCACCATCCCTGGGATTCTCCAGGCAAGAACCCTGGAGGAGGTTGCCATTTCCAAATACATCAGTGTTACCTGCATTGGAGTATAGGGTGGAATAAATACATCAGTGTTACCTGAACTGTCAACTGATAAGGGCATCCAAGCTTGTCAGTTTTATTTGCATTGTAGCATGGGAACTGAGAGATGAATTTATATGCAAATTGATCACCCTTGGAATTTGAACTTAAAAGTAACTTTTAAAAAAAAATTGTTTATTTTTGACGGTGCTGGGTCTTTGTTGCTGCACGTGGGCTTTCTCTAGTTGCAGAGAGCAGAGGCTGCTCTCTAGCTGTGGTGAGCAGAATTATTGTGGTGGCTCCTCTGGGTGTGAAGCACCGGCTCGAGGCACACGGCTTCAGGAGATGCAACATGCTGGTTTATTTCAGTAGCTGTGCATGAGCTCCATTGCTCTGTGGCACGTGGGATCGTCCCTGACCAGGGATTGAACCCGAGTCACCCACACGAGCAGGCGGTTTTCTTAACCACTGGACCACCAGGGAAGTCCGAGAGGTCAACTTTCCCAGCGTGGAGTTTAACTATGTAAGCATCTGTTCTTTGAAGTCGGCAATGAACAGCTAGAACACCGTGTTACTTGTTACCGGAAATGATATCTGTACTCGTGATTGTTAGAGGAGATATTGAAATGCTGAAAATAGAAATGAAATGTAACATAGTCATCTATCAGTGTTATTTGGAATCTGAACTAATAAGTGCTGCAGTATATGTCATGAGATATTAATTTCTGGATTTTAATTGAAATAAGAAGTAATAATTACACCACTATTATTTGAAATTGGAACTAATAGTTCTTGCCGTGCTGGATACCAATGCAGCTTATATTTCAGAACTTGAATTGGAACTTGAATTAATAAGACTCGAAATCCTATTTGCAGTTTATGCTAATAAGCGCATTAGTATTTGTTATGGATAAATTAAGATAGAAATAGAAATTAGAATCATTCTAAGTTAATAAGTATGCTAGTGATATCTGGAATTGAAAATAATAACTCTTCCCATATTTATTCTTAGTGTTATTTCCATTTTGAAATTTGCATTGGAAATTGAAATAAACACTAGAACTATTGCATGCCTGCTAAGTCGCTTCAGTTGTGTCCAACTCTTTTTGACCTCATAGACTGCAGCCTCCCGGCTCCTCTGTCCACGGGATTCTCCGGGCAAGATTACTGCAGTGGGTTGCTATTCCCTTCTCCAGTGGATCTTCCCAGCCCAGGGACCAAACCCCGTCGCTTACATCTCCTGCATCGACAGCTGGCTTCTTTACCACTAGAGCCCCCTAGAATTATTTGGAATAATTAATTAGCATTTTAATTTATGCAGTAAGTACACTGATGTTATTTAGAATTAGAGTAAGTAAGTCAGTGCTTGATCACTGGGTTATTTGGATTTTGAAATTTAAATTTGAAATACATATCCCAGTTTTACTTGGAATTTGAACTAATAAGTCCACCAAAACTGGTTTTCAAATAGTCATTTGGACTTTAATTTGGAATCATATTTATTTGTATCTAGTGTTATTGCGAGTTTGAATGAAAAATAAACTTTTTCCTGTTATGAGAGTTTTCTCATCTTGTGTGATAATTCCCTAGTGCACTGGCTGTTTAGAAATTTTCTTCCTACTGAAATTAATCCTGTTTCTTAATAACATCAACTCTCCTAAACCATCTATACAGCTGTTTTTCTCACACGGATTCTGCAAGACTGACAGGACTCTAAATATTGATGTCATAATATGAATCAATCTCAAACCTTGCCCAAAAAAAAAGCATAATTTTAAGAAGCTAAAAATAAGACTGAAGCTGAAGCTCCAATACTTTGGCCACCTGAAGTGAAGATTGGCTCCATGGAAAAGAGCCTGATGCTGGAAAAGATTGAAGGCAAGAGAAGAAGGGGGCAACAGAGAGTGAGATGGTTGGATGGCATCACCGACTCGATGGAGTTAAGTTTGAGCAAGTTCCAGTAGGGATGGACAGGGAAGCCTGTGTGCTGCAGTCCATGGTGTCTCAAAGAGTCGGATACGACTTAGTGACTGAACGTCAGATAACATATATGTGAGTCCCAATCTTCTAATTTATTCCTCACTCATTTCCCCCTGATAACCAAAAATTTACTTTTAATTTCTTTAGGGTAATTCCTAATTTTTAAACACTGAACTTGGGAGGGGGCAGTTTGAGGGGTCTTTGATTGCTACCAGTTATGGTAGGATAATAAGGAACCCCCGTACTAAATTTCTTCAGCATTTTTCCAGTTAATATTGACTGTTAATGAGAATTAGTGGAGAAGAGAAAGGGAGTAACTTAACCAAATGGGCTTCGCTGGTGGCTTAGTGGTAAAGAATTTCCACCTGCCAAGGCAGGAGATGCGGGTTCGATCCCCGGGTCGGGAAGATCCCCTGGAGAAGGGCATGGCAACCCACGCCTGTATTCTTGCCTGGAGAATCCCAGAGGAGCCTGGCGGGCTACAGTCCATGGGGGTCCCAACGAGTCGGACACGACTGAAGTGACTTAGCGTGCACGCACATGTGTGTGATGACGTGGGTAGAAGCGCTGAGGATGGGTTAAATATCTCTGAGGTGGGCACCTGGAAGCAGAAGGCACACCAAGTAGAGAAAAGATGGCGATAGAAGAAAGTAAGCCAGCTTTTCTCCTTCAGATGACTTTTATTTGTGAAATTACATCAAGTCACTGTACAACTCAGACATCAGAGATGGCTCCACACTCTTCCTTGCCTAAAGGCATGGAATAAACTCACTCTGTAGATGATGGCGTGCGGTGGGAGGCGGGGCTCAAGAGGTAGGGGATATGTATAGAACACATAACCGATTCACGAAGTTGCACAACGGAAACCAAAACAGCATTGGAAAGCAGTTATACTCCAGTAAAGTTTCAATAAAATGAAATTTTAAAAATCAGTCTAGAGAAATAGTATCCTCTCCCATTCTCTGAAGTTGACTTGCCAACATGTTGAGGGTGTACTTCATGTACATATATCTCGCCCGTGTTGTGTCTTTCAGGACATCATTGCAGCAGAAATAAAAGAAATGTTGGACATTTTGGATAACAAAGGGTTTCTCTGATAGCTCAGTTGGTAAAGAATCTGCCTGCAATGCAGGAGACCCTGGTTAGATCCCTGGGTCAGGAAGATCCCCTGGAGAAGGGCTAGGCTACCCACTCCAGTATTTTGGGGCTTCCCTGGTGGATCTACTCATAAAGAATCCACCTGCAATGTGGGAGACCTGGGTTCAATCTCTGGGTTGGGGAGATTCCCTGGAGAAAGGAAAGGCTACCCACTCCAGTATTCTGGTCTGGAGAATTCCATGGATTTTATAGTCCATGGGGTTGCAGAGTCAGACACGACTGAACTAATTTCACTTTCACGAAGAAAACATTTGTGAAGGCAAGACATGATTAAAATTAGGTTGCCACATTTCAGCTATTTACTTACTGGTATTTTTTACTGTCTTGGAAACTTGAGAGTGAAAGCACTTTTCTTTCCCTTGGATTAAAATTGAGGAAGGTATGGGAAAACAATCATAGTTTGCATGTATGCATACTGAGTTGCTCAGGTGTGTCCAGCTCTTTGCAACGGTATGGACTGTAGCCCACCAGGCTCCTCCTCTGTCCATGGGTTTCTCCAGGCAAGAATACTGGAGTGGGTTGCCATTTCCTTCTCCAGGGGATCTTCCCAACCCAGGGATCGAACCTGGACCTCCTGTGTCTCCTGCCTTTGAGGCAGGTTCTTTACTGCTAACGCCACCTGGGAAGCCCCGAATTTTGCATATTTGAATGACTTTCAGACAGTGGGAACAAAGTGATATAAGTAGAAACAATAGCAATACTTAATAACTCTTAATTAAGGTTGTACTCTACACTTTATTTTTAAAATAATGGCATCTCTGTATTTTCTTTTCTTCTTTTGTATTTATTTTCTTCTGTGGAAATACTAAAAAATGACCCCAAACGATGGGGGCGGGGTGTGACAGGTGATTTAATACACAAATTTTCACAAATGTATGTTGTGATGTTAACTTCTTCAGAAAAAGCTTGTGTTATAGTGACTTCTCAAAGTATATAGTTACTTTACTTAATCACCTTTTCTTCTCAGCTCCACTGGCCCCTGAATAGTCATCTTGGAGTCCGTGAAATGTTTTAAACCTTTGCTTTTTTAAATTGGTCGTTTCTGTTTAGAATAAGGGTGATGGAAGGACCACAGCCATAATGCAGAGATATTTACATAATTGCTTCTTGCTAAGGTGAGCACTCTAAAGAAAACCCAATACCCCTTAAAATCAAGTAGGAAAATGTTACTAAATAGAAGGAAGTCATTTTCTATTACCTTGAGTACAGTCATTGCCGACTGGATAACTGAACATTTCATCTCTTTTAGGTGTGAACGGCCGTGAGTGTGTTTTAGAAATGATGGTTAGAACACTAGAGTTATTATCTTCGCAATTATAATGTGGGTTTTACTTAATCTATTTACACAGTCCTCCAAATGTTTAATGAATGTCTATTGCAGTCTAATTCAAATGAGAGTGGCCATCTTCAAGTAGCTTTATTAATGTTTTAATGATTAAAGAAAATATAATTTTGGAAAGGTCCTGTTTTCATCTCCTGTCCCTGGTGGGTATCCTTCTGGGATCTGAGGCTGTATGTATGCAATTATAATACAATGATATTATTAAATGATGCAATTTGCAAAATGGGTATGCTGATCTCCACTTGTTTAAATTACTGGTAACCTTTACTTGCAGTTATTCATTTATTTCTGGTTTTTTCCTTTTAATTGCTGCTGGATCTAAATTTGTATGCACTGTATATTCACAGTTATAATTATTTTGTCTTTCCCACTCTGATTTTTTTTTTTCCCACTGAAGCTCTGGGAGAAGATGTACTTGACTTTGTTAATTGTCATTATTGTGTTATTGTGTGTGTGTTAGTCACTCAGTTGTGTCCAACTCTTTGCGACTCCATGGACTGTAGACCACCAGGCTCCTCTGTCCATGGGATTCTCCAGGCAAGAATCCTGGAGTGGGTTGCCATGCCCTCCTCCAAAGGATCTTCCCCACCCAGGGATTGAACCCGGGTCTCCTGCATGGCAGGCAGATTCTTTACCATCTGAGCCACCAGGGAAGCCCATTCTGTTATTGGTCAATGCTAATTAACTGACACGGAACTCAGATAGTATTTCTGTAAGGTATTATTTCTTCATTGGATAGGCTGGAGGTAATTTTCATTGAAAGGATATGTTTCTTTAAGAACATGTGTGCAGTTTCACTCTTTTCAATAAGTTTGTGTTTACACACAAACATGTAGAACAGTGTTTACATTTACATGTAAAACAAGACAAGTTAAAATTCTAACCTACGGGAATATTTACAGATACCTGCATGCTATCTTTGTTCAGTTGCTAAGTTGGGTCCAACTCTTTGCAACCCCATGGACTCCAGCATGGTAGGTTCCTCTGTCCTCCACTATCTCCTGGAGTTTGCTCAAATTCATGTCAGGTGAGTCGGCGATACTGTCTAACCATCTTATCCTCTGTCGTCCCCTTCTCCTTCCGCCTTCAGTCTTTCCCAGCATCAGGGTCTTTTCAAGTGAGTCAGCTCTTCACATAGGTGTCCAAAGTATTGGAACTTCAGCTTCAGCACCAGTCCTTCCAACGAACATTCAGGGTTGGTTTCCTTTAGGATGGACTGAATTGATCTCTTTGTTGTCCAGGGAACTCTCAAGAATCTTCTCCAGCACCAGTTTGAAAGCTTCAGTTCTTCAGCACTCAGCTTTCTTTATAGTCCAACTGATCTCCTTTATGAGGTACTGGTCAGATCTTGCAGTCCAAGGGATTCTCAAGAGTCTTCTACAACACCACAGTTCAAAAGCATCAATTCTTCAATGCTCAGCTTTCTTTATAGTCCAACTCTGACATCCATACATGACTACTGGAAAAACAATAGCTTTGATTAGATGGACCTTTACTGACAAAGTAATGTCTCTGCTTTTTAATATGCTGTCTAGGTTGGTCATAGCTTTTCTTCCAAAGAGCAACCATCTTTTAATTTCATGGCTGTAGTCACCATCTGCAGTGATTTTGGAGCCCAAGAAAATAAAGTCTGTCACTGTTTCCATTGTTTCCCCATCTATTTGCCATGAAGTGATGGGACCAGATGCCATGATCTTAATTTTCTGAATGTTGAATTTTAAGCCAACTTTTCCACAGAGACTGAGCCTGGGTTATAAGATATGCTTATTTTCAACTCTGCTGATGCTGCTAAAATAGTCTTAAGTGACTATTCCAATTGAAGTATAAAACATCAGCTCGGGAGAGACTTCATTTACTCCAGAGCATTATTGCCAGTGCTTGAGATCATCAGCTTTATACTTTCAGTTACTCTGGGAGACGAGGTCTGTGTATCATTTTCATGTACATTACACAGATGGTTTAGAATGGCATTTTGATATCCAACTAAGCCACATGTCTGTTCTATTTTTTATTACATAGGCTGTATTTTATAATTTATATAAAACAATGTTTTAAATGCTAGACATGAGCACTTTGTTGGGAATATCTAATATTAGACATTATTGCAATTATCTCTATTTAGTAGCTCGTACTTTCATGATTTAACGGCATCTAAGAGAAGGCAATGGCACCCCACTCCAGTACTCTTGCCTGGAAAATCCCATGGATGGAGGAGCCTGGTGGTCTACAGTCCATGGAGTGGCAAAGAGTTGGACACAACTGAGTGACTAACACACACACAATAACACAATAATGACAATTAACAAAGTCAAGTACATCTTCTCCCAGAGCTTCAGTGGGGAAAAAAAAAATCAGAGTGGGAAAGACAAAATAATTATAACTGTGAATATACAGTGCATACAAATTTAGATCCAGCCGGGGATCAGAGGAGCCTGGTGGGGTACATGGGGTCGCCGAGTCTGACATGACTTAGCAGCTGAGCACAGATAGATAATTATAGTATCACATGTATATTATATTTTTCACGTTCTGTTCCATTATGACTTACAACATTGAATATGTTCCCTGTGCTGTGCGGTAGGTCCTTGTTGTTTTATCTATTTCAAATGTAGTAGTTTTACATCGGCTAATCCCCAAATCATAATTTGCTCCTCCCCGCTTCTCCTTTGGCTATCAGAAGTTTGTTTTCTACATCGGTGAGTCTTGTTTTGTAAGTAAGTTCATGGGTATCATTTCTTAAGTTTCCATGCCTAAGCGATATAATAGTACGCACGTCTTCCTCTGTCTGACTGATTTCACTGAGTAGGACAATCTCGGGGTCCATCCGCGTTGCTGCAAATGGCGTTCTTTCATTTTTTTTCATGGCTGAGTAATAGTCCATTGTGTATACGCACACATCCTCTTTATCTGTTCCCCTGCTGATGGGCATGTAGGTTGCTCCCATGTCTTGGCTACTGTGAAGAGTGTTGCAATCCAGGTTACCAAAGTGCATTTAACTTTGCTTTTCACTCTCTTGTCGTCTGTAACGGTCTTCCGTCTTTCTTGTTTATTTAAGATCTTAACGCTTTTGAGTAATACTCATCAGTTATTTTGTCAAATGTCCCTCAAGTTGGTGTGCTTTTTTGGGGGGCAGAAACACAGTAGCAGTGCTACTGTATCCTCAGGGTGTCCTCTCATTCGTCATGGTGATGTCTTCTTACTGGTGATGTTGACCTTGGGCACTTAGGGAACATGGTAATAACAGGCTTGTAAAACTCCTATTCCGATATCTACAAGAGCTGGACTGCTTACAGTTTTTTGTGTTGTTGGGGTTTTCTGTTTGGTATGTTTTTTTTTTTTTTTTTTTGATCTCTCCACATTTATCTTGGTTTTCAGGTATTTGTTAGTGTTTCCTTGTATATTTGCAATGTTGGTTTTTTTTTATTTTTTATTTTTTTATTTTTACTGGTGTATAGTTGCTTTGCTGCTGCTGCTAAGTTGCTTCAGTTGTGTCCGACTCTGTGCGACCCCGTAGACGGCAGCCCATGAGGCTCCCCCGTCCCTGGGAATCTCCAGGCAAGAACACTGGAGTGGGTTGCCATTTCCTTCTCCAATGCATGAAAGCGAAAAGTGAAAGTGCTTTACAGCAGTGTTAGTTTCTGTTACACTGGCACATTGTTTTAATGTTGGCATAGTTTAAAATAATTTTGAGAAACTAAATTTGCCTTGGGATAGTGTGGTCTTCCTTCAAAGAGGGTTTATTGCTTTCTTGATCTAACTGTGTGTGAAGTGACTCAGTCATGTTTGATTCTTTGTGACCCCCATAGACTGTAGCCTCCCAGTCTCCTCTGTCCATGGGATTCCTCAGGTAAGAAATGCTGGAGTGGGTTGCCATGCCCTCCTGCAAGGGATCTTCCCGACCCAGAAATCGAACCGATGTCTCTTATGTTCCCTGCATTGGCAGACGGGTTCTGTACCATTTAGTGGTACTGTATACATGTCAATCACAGTCTCCTAAATCAGCCTACACCCTCCAACAACTTACTGTCCATAGTTAGGCTCTCTACACCTGTGTCTCTCATTCTCTTTTACACATAGAATCATCTATACTATTATTCTTGATTCCATATATATGCGTTCTCCATATTCGGATAGTTTTGGAAATTACTTTCTTTTTCAAAGCTTCTAAAAGATTTAAGAAGCATTTTCACGCTTGGCATTATCCACTACAAAATGAGCATAATTACTGTATTTATTACTGTTTAACCAACTTTCACTTTTTGCCTTGTTTGTTTGGGTTTCATGCCATAAAGTGTCTACAACTGGAAACGTTGCACGTTTGAATGTTCCTGCTATGTAAAGATTTGAAGGCACAGTGTAGATGATATATGCTTGCATATGCGTTTTTTTTCCACTTACACCATCTTTATTTTTAACCAGCAAGTATAAGACTTTTCTCGGTCACTTGAAAATTTAAAAAAGAAATAGGAAAAATTAGAGGCATCATTTGTACCCTCAGTTTAAGAGATAGCTTGGAAATTTTTAGTTATGCTACCTGTATGATGATAATAAAGCTACAGGACATGACGAGAATTTTTTCTTCCAGGTTTATTGAGATATGGTTGACATACAGTACTGTAAAAGTTTAGACACTGTATAAGTTTAAGTTTAGATACTGTATAAAAGTTTGAGTTTAAGTCTAACAGCATAATGACTTGTGGTTTTAATCTCATAATTACTTGAGAACTTTTAGGATTTACTCTCTTAGCAACTCTCATATATTACTATGAAGCTTTGCTGTGGTGATCATGTTGTGTGTTATATCTCCATTATTTATTTATCTTGTAGCTGAAAGTTTATCTCTTTTGACCACCTTTATACAATTCCCCCACCACCTACGCTCTGCCTCTGGGAACCACAACGTTGATTTCTTTTTTTTCCCCCATGAGTTTGTTAGCTTCTTTTTTAGATTCCATATTTAAGTGAAATCATTAGTGTTTGTCTTTCTCTAACTTTTAGCATAATATACCCTCATAATTGGAGAAGGCAATGGCACCCCACTCCAGTACTTTTGCCTGGAAAATCCCATGGATGGAGGAGGCTGGTGAGCTGCAGTCCATGGGGTTGCTAAGAGTCAGACACGACTGAGCGACTTCACTTTCACTTTTCACTTTCATGCATTGGAGAAGGAAATGGCAACTGACTCCAGTGTTCTTGCCTGGAGAATCCCAGGGATGGGGAGGCTGGTGGGCTGCCATCTCTGGGGTCCCAGAGAGTCAGACATAACTGAAGCGACTTAGTAGCAGCAGCAGCAACGCTCATAATATACCCTCACACACATATATATATGTGACAATATATGTTGTCACAAATATCAGGATTTTGTCATTTTTTACCTTCTGAATAGTATTCTTATATTTTCTTCATTCATTCACCTCTTCATGGAAACCTGGGTTGTTTCCACCTCTTGGTGGTTGCGAGGAAAGATGCGATGGAGGGTGCAGATATCTCTTTGACATAATACTCTTGTTCACTTCAGACAAGTACCAAGAAGTAGACTGCTGTATCATTTTGCAGTTCTATTTTTAATTTTTTTTTTTGGTGGGGGGGGCAGGCCACACAGTTTTCTGAAAAGGAATTGTACATTGGGAGACGGAGTGGATAGAATAAAAGATCCATATCCAAAAGCATGAATAAATCACGAGAAGGTGAAAGGTGAGTGAGGACCAAACATTTGAATCTCTGAGAAGAAAGTGAAGGAGAGGGAATGATTTGAAATGAAGGCAACTCTCATGTTTGACCTAAAGAACACCACAGAGCCTGGTGACTTTCAGTTCAGGAAATAAAACTAGACTTATCAGCTTTCAAGTCCTTGTACTTGAGACAAGTTAACAAAACCCTTTTCCACATTTCCTTCTTTTGTAAACTTTACAGAGTCCAAACAGTTGTAACTTGTTGAGACTCTTAAATGTTTAAATAGCCTTATTCTCCAAGGTAAGAACCTCTCTAGAGCAGAAAGTGAAGCCTGCCAAACACATCCTCAAGGTTTCTTGAAAATGTAAGAAAAAAACTCAAAAGCTTCGGTGGAAGGGATACTTCCACTCTGGGGTTGCTCTGAAGACCAGCTTTAACCTCTCTCTCTTTGCTGATACAAGCTGTTTAATCCTTTTGTGTGTGTGTGTGTATTCTGGCATTCCAAGGGAAAAATCCTTATACTGCTTCCCTTCTTTCCTCCATAAATGAAACAAAAGTAGTGCATGTATATTAGATTAATTTACCAGGGCTTGAAAAATCTTTGTTTTCTTTTTTCACTTTCTCCAAACTTATCTTCTCTGCAGAAAAAAAAAAAAAACAAAAAACTGCAACTAATTTTAAAAAACTTCCAAGAGGTCTTTGAACAACCTTGACTATTGAAGACGCACTTAGGATTCACATATGATCTGATCCTATTTTTCACATAACTTTTTAGATTTTTTTTTAATGTGCGCCATTTTTAAAGTCTTTATTTAATTTGTTAAAATACTGGCTGTGTTTTTTGTTTTGGTGTTTTGGCCTGGAAGCATGTGGGATCTTAGTTCCCTGACCAGAGATCAGACCTCTACACCCCTACATTCGAAGTTGAAATATTAATCACTGGACTCCCAGTGAAGTCCCTCCACCAATCCTGAGTATGCTACTTTCAGACAGTCACAAATGGTAAACGTATTAATATAATTCACTTCTCCCTGGCCTTTTCTCTGACTAAAACTGGGTGTTTATTTACATGTAGCTTCAAGTGTGCAAACCTGGAGATTTTATAATCCTTTGAGATCAGGTTGTGGAATTCTTATCAGCATGTGAAGCGTTAAAGGGACTCTGCAGTCCATGGGGTCTCCAAGAGTCGGACACGACTGAGCAACTTCATTTTCACTTCTCACTTTCATGCATTGGAGAAGGAAATGGGTTCACTTCTCACTTTCATGCATTGGAGAAGGAAATGGCAACCCACTCCAGTGTTCTTGCCTGGAGAATCCCAGGGACAGGGGAGCCTGGTGGGCTGCCGTCTATGGGGTTGCACAGAGTCGGACACGACTGAAGCGACTTAGCGGCAGCAGCAGGTCCTCAGTGATTGTCAGCAGTCTCCCCGTAAATTTTCCTCGGCCCTGATCCCGGTGACAGTTTGTTGTCTGAGCTCTGTTCGACAGAAGGTGTGGTCCATGCCGGCTGGAGCTCAGAGTGATGCGTGTGTGAGCATCACTTGTTGTTCTTGGAGGAAGCCCCAGTCCTAGCACTGCAGTTATTCATGGCGTCTTTATTCTCCTGGGAGGTGAAAGGGAGTTTGTTTTTGCTGTTTAGTCGCTACATCCCCTCCGACTCTTTGTGACTCGGCAGACTGTAGCCCACCAGGCTCCTCTGTCTATGGGTTGCCAGTTCTGTTCTGCACAGGGTGTGGTCCATGTTGGGAGGAGCTCAGAGTGATGGATTTGGCAGCATCACCTGCGGGTTCCTGGAAAAAGACCCAATCCTAGCACTGCTGTTTTTCATAGAAACTTTCTTATCTTGGGAGGTGAAAGAGAATTTTTGTTGTTCAGTTGCTCAGTCACGGCTGACTCGTTGTGACCCCGTGGGCTATAACCCACCAGGCTCCTCTGTCCATGGGATTCTCCAGGCAAGAATACCGGAGTGGGTTGCCATTCCCTTTTCCAGGGGATCTCTCTGGTCCAGGGATTAAACCCGGGTATCCTGCGTTGCAGGCAGATTCCTTGCCATCTGAGCCACCAGGGAAGCCCCAAAAGGGAGTTTAGTGTTCCCACAGGACAGACCCTGAGAACTGATTTAGGCCCCAGGCTGTGAAACTTCAAGCTTGGGTGGATCTTCCACTGGAGTTGAGTTGCGACTTTTATCCTCTTATTATCTTTAAGGTCGCTGTCATCACAGAGCAGTAACGTTTCATTTGCTCATGTTTCATAGTAAAACCACTGGTATTACAAGTTCCGGGAAAATATTCTTAGGAAGGCCAGTAGTGAAACATGATTTCTGCTCCGGGCGAAGATGACCAGCAGCACGGGTAGTAAATGTGATAGTAAAAATGCTTGAGGTAGAGGATAATTCATTAAATCTTGATATTTCCAGAGAGAAGGGGAGGGGAACATTTTAATTTCCTGTGGCTATGTATAGTAATTGATGAGCCTTAAGATTTAGCTGGAAACGGGCTTCTTTATTCCTCTCTACCTGAGTTAGTAAAAAAGTAAAGTGTTAATTGCTCAATCGTATCCAACTCTTTGTGACCCCATAGAGTGTACCCTGCCAGGCTCCTCTGTCCATGGAATTCTCCAGGCAAGAATACTGGAGTGGGTTGCCATTTCCTTTTCTAGGGAGTCTTCCAAGGAATCTATCCGAGTTAAGGTAACATGAAGTAAAAATCACACACATTCCCCAGAAGGCTATTAACTTCCGTTTGCATGTATTTAAAAGACTAAGATTTATATATAGAGTGTAAGGAGCTAACTTACCAGTTACCAGACAGTCCTTTCTGAAACTTATACTAAAAATCAGGGAAAAAGAAAACTCCATCTAAATTTGAATGAGGGATGAACCCTAAGCTGAAAGACCAGGTTGTTAAAAGAAGCCGGATGGTGGTGATATCTTGGCAAAGCTGTACCAGGAACAACACGTCTCCCATTTTCTGTGAGGCTGAGAAAGTATCACAACCTATGTTGAGCTTCCCTGGTGGCTCAGACGGTAAAGAATCTGCCTGCAATGCAGGAGACGTGGATTCAGTCCCCGAGTTGGGAAGATCCCCTGGAGGAGGAAAAGGGAACCCACTCCAGTATTCTTGCCTAGAGAATCCCATAGATTCTTGACAGAGAATTCTTGACAGAGCAGCCTTGTGGGCTACGGTCTGTAGTGTTGCAATAGTCAGAAGCGACTGAGTGACTAAGCTCACATGTTTAGAATAGTATTACCATAGGATCCTTCTCATAGATGAGAAGGATCTGGAAGATTCTAGATGAGGCAGAATGGAAGAAGCAAGAGTTTTCATCAAAGATGCAATTCAGTCATTCCCTCCACAATATTTCCCTTTTCCCTTTATCCCTTAATTCCTGTCCTTTTCTTCAAAACAGCCCTTTATGAGGTGTGACACTTTAAGGTTGCAACTCCCAGTAGATATCAAATACACTTTTTTTTTGGCGGGGGGGGGGGCACTCTGCACAACCTGTGGAACTTCCCTGACCAGGGAGCAAACCTAGGCCCCCTGTACTGAGAGCATGGAGTTAAGTTCCCCACCAGGGAAGTCCATCAGATAAACATCTTAAGCAAGATGCGTGGAAACCCAGTCTGATTTCCCCTCGTGCTGCTGCCGTTGCTGCTAAATCGCTTCAGTCGTGTCCCACTCTGTGCGACCCCATAGACAGCAGCCCACCAGGCTCCCCTGTCCCTGGGATTCTCCAGGCAAGAACACTGGAGTGGGTTGCCATTACCTTCTCCAATGCAGGAAAGTGAAAAGTGAAATTGAAGTCGCTTCAGTCGTGTCCCACTCTGTGCGACCCCATAGATGGCAGCCCACCAGGCTCCCCCGTCCCTGGGATTCTCCAGGCAAGAACACTGGAGTGGGTTGCCATTTCCTTCTCCAATGCATGAAAGTGAACAGTGAAAGTGAAGTCTCTCAGTCCTGTCCGACCCTCAGCGACCCCATGGACTGCAGCCTTCCAGGCTCCTCTGTCCATGGGATTTTCCAGGCAAGAGTACTGGAGTGGGCTGCCATTGCCTTCTCCACTGATTTCCCCTAGATTTCTCTATTATATGACTTGGCCCAAGTATTCACTCTGGTTGCCCACATTTAAACAATATTTTAATACCTATGGCTGATTCTTGTTGATGTTTGACAGAAAACAACAAAATTCTATAAAGCAGTTATCCTTCAGTTAAAAAATGAATAAATAAAAACTCGGGGGTGGGGGAAACTCCAATATTTTACCATCAATTCTCAACCATTTCTGACAGGTCTGCCATCAAAATAGAACCTGAATCAGACTGCTGTTCACCTCATCCATGGCTACGACCTTTGTCCAAATACCACCATATTCTACTGGAGTATGAATAGCTATCTTTTTTTTTTTTTTTTCCCAAAAGTAATCTGAATATTTTATTTGAGATAAGTATTAGTTGACATAATTGTGTTCCAAAGTGGATCATTTTTCTTTCTTTCTTTTTTTTTGGTATTATGTTATGAAACGCTACTCTTAAGCAATCTGCTTATTTGCCTCCTTCCGCTGCTCCCAAATCTTTAGTATCCACCTCTCAAATACTTATACTGCCACTCAGATTAAACCCAAAACCTACATTCTGTTTTACCAATCTTTTATTTTTTTCTTTTACAAGGCTGTGTCAGTTCAGTTCAGTTTCTCAGTCGTGTCCACCTCTTTGCAACCCCATAGAGTACAGCACACCAGGCCTCCCTGTCCATCACCAACTGCTGAGTCTACCCAAACCCATGTGCATCGAGTCGATGATGCCATCCAACCATCTCATCCTCTGTCGTCCCCTTCTCCTCCTGCCTTCAATCTTTGCCAGCATCGGGGTCTTTTCCAAGGAGTCAGTTCTTTGCATCAGGTGGCCAAAGTATTGGAGCTTCAGCTTCATCATCAGTCCTTCTAAGGAATATTCAGGACTGATTTCCTTTAGGATGGACGGGTTGGAGCTCCTTGCAGTCCAAGGGACTCTCAAGAGTTTTCTTCAAGGCTATGTGTTGGACTATGAAGAAGGCTGAGTGCCGAAGAATTGATGCTTTTGAACTGTGGTGTTGGAGAAGACTCTTGAGAGTCCCTTGGACTGCAAGGAGATCCAACCAGTCCTTTCTGAAAGAGATTAGCCCTGGGATTTCTTTGGAAGGAATGATGCTGAAACTGAAACTCCAGTACTTTGGCCACCTCATGCGAAGAGTTGACTCATTGGAAAAGACTCTGATGCTGGGAGGGATTGGGGGCAGGAGGAGAAGAGGACGACCGAGGATGAGATGGCTGGATGGCATCATGGACTCAATGGGCGTGAGTCTGAGTGAACTCCGGGAGTTGGTGTTGGACAGGGAGGCCTGGCGTGCTGCGATTCATGAGGTCGCATAGAGTCGGAGACGACTGAGCATCTGAACTGAATTGAACTGATGTGTGTGTTACTTAATCCATATGTTTCCCTCCTTTCCCATCTAGGGAGCAAATTGGCCAGTGGGTTTCTGACCCCGAACTTCTGGCAGCATTGTCAGTGCTGAAGTCAAGTATGGGGGAGCCGTGACATCTGAACATATATGGTCCTGAGAGATCAGCTGGGGTAAGTAGGCCGAAGGCCACTGTGATACACACTGTATGCAGGTAACCTGTGTAACTTGGTTCAAGGTGATTTGGTTCATGAGTAACTAAAACGAGGCGGTAGCCTTACAGAAGGCAATGGCACCCCACTCCAGTCCTCTTGCCTGGAAAATCCCATGGATGGAGGAGCCTGGTGGGCTGCAGTCCATGGGGTCGCTAGGACTCAGACACGACTGAGCGACTTCACTTCCACTTTTCACTTTCATGCATTGGAGAAGGAAATGGCAACCCACTCCAGTGTTCTTACCTGGAGAATCCCAGGGACAGGGGAGCCTGGTGGGCTGCCGTCTATGGGGTCGCACAGAGTTGGACACGACTGAAGCGATTTAGCAGCAGCAGTAGCAGCAGCCTTCCAGAGAGTTGGAGCCTAACAGGGGTTTCCAAATTGGTTTTGCCGTGAAACCCTGGTTGTAGACTGAAGACTGTTGGAGACTGGTTAACCTGGATGATGTCAGGGGGAGAGAGAGAAATGAAGAGGAAGTAGGTATGTGTATAGGTTGATTATGATCTGCTTCAAAGGTCACTACGCAGGGTCATACCTTCCAATTGTTCCTGACGCAGATTTGTGCCCCTTGAATCTCCTGGCTCCATTCGTCAGATGCACCTTTTAATTTCATGAAAAGACACTGCGTGTGTTGGCTCTGAGCTGTGAGTCTCATTCTTGGTCAGATGTGTTTCAGGATGTGAGTCTGATGCCTGGTATCTGTCTATACCGGGGACAGGCATAGATGAATTGTGACGTGTGTCTGTTGTGTTTTTCCAGTAGGATTAAGTGACTGCTGAAGGTCAGAGACAACAAGGAATCTAGTCTGTTTTCTGCAGTTTCTTTGTTCGTCTTGAGGATTCTGGCATCTCCTGGTGTTTCGGAATACAAGGTGGAGATGCTGTGACTGTCACGTTTGGTGACCCCACAAGGGTCACGAGTGCTTGTGTCTGTGCGTGCTTTCATACTCATGCACCAGTGTGAGTTTCTGTAACCCTGAAAGCTTCGGGGCCTGCGCCTCATCTGCAAGCCTTTGTTTTAACGGTTGCATATGGTCTTGATAATTATCAATGTCTGTAAAATGGAAGGATACTGACTTGCAATCAATTCGGAAGACTCCTGGCCCTAAAAAAAGTGTTACCATGCGTTGTGTGCGGGCACTTAGAACAGAGAGAGAACCAAGTCTAACATTCAGTGAATAATCTGCTTGTGGTTGTTTTGTTTTCACTCCAACACCGTGGAGTTATTTTAATGTGTATTCAGTTATCTCAATTTAAGTATAGTTTCTGTGCATTATTATAAAAGATATAGGAGTGCAAACTCACAGTTTTTTAAGGTTATACTCCGTTTATAGGTATTATAAAATATTGGCAATATTCTGTATGTTATACAGCATATCCTTCCATGGAGCTTATTTTATACCTGATAGTTTGCACCTTTTCACCCCTCCCCACTTCCCTCCAAGCCACAGGTAACCACTACGTGTGTTCTGTATCTAGTGAGTGTTTCTGTCTTGTTGTATTCACAGGTTTGTTGTATATATGTTAGATTTCACAGATAACTGATGTAATTCACTATTTGTCTTTCTCTGAGTTATTTGACTATGCACAATGCCCTCTAAGCCCATCCATGTGGCTGCAGACGGCAAAATGTCATTTTTTTATGGCTGAGTATTATTCTGCTCTGTATATGTGCAACATCTTCTTTATCCACTCAGCTGTTAATGGACATTTGGGTTGTTTGAATGACTTGGCTATTGTAAACAATGCTGGTGTCAACATTAGGGTGCGTATATCTTTTTGAGGTAGTGTTTTTTGGTTTCTTTGGATATACACCCAACAGTGTGATTATCTTTGACAAGGACAATGGGCACTCTGAACAATTAAGTAATTGTACATAAGGATCACGCCAGGACTTTTGAAATCAGGACAAAGAAAGGAGAGATATGTATCTTTAGAAGTTGCATAAACGATTTAAAAAAAAATAGGGATCTAACAGTCAGTTGGAGAAGGCAATGGCACCCCACTCCAGTACTCTTGCCTGGAAAATCCCATGGACGGAAGAGCCTGGTGGGCTGCAGTCCATGGGGTCGCTGAGGGTCGGACACGACTGAGCGACTTCACTTTCACTTTTCACTCTCATGCATTGGAGAAGGAAATGGCAACCCACTCCAGTGTTCTTGCCTGGAGAATCCCAGGGACGAGGGAGCCTGGTGGGCTGCCGTCTATGGGGTCGGATAGAGTCGGACATGACTGAAGCGACTTAGCAGCAGCAGCAGCAGCCGCAGCAGTCAATTAAGCCTACGCTTAATAATCCCCCAAATCTCTAGTTAATTAAGTCCCTTATAAAAACTCAAGAAAGTAAATGCCATTATTATAATGGTCAAGAGAAACACATGATGGCTTCAGAAAGTAATCATAATGGGACATTTTTTTATTGCTGAGTTAATTTTTTGTTTCCTTAATTGATTAACCTTTCTAATAGATACCAGTGTGTCTGTTTCGAACATATCCTGCTGTTTTATCAAAATGAGTTCCCTTAACTTTCTTTGGAGTTGACAAAAAGTTTTCCACTTTACTACTTTGACATGTTTTTTGAAATAGAATTTTTTTGAATTCTATTTGAAAATTCAATTGCTAAGTCACTTCAGTCGTGTCCAACTCTGTGCAACCCCATAGACGGCAGCCCATGAGGCTCCCCTGTCCCTGGGATTCTCCAGGCAAGAACACTGGAGTGGGTTGCCATTTCCTTCTCCAATGCATGAAAGCGAAAGGTGAAAGTAAAGTCACTCAGTCATGTCCGACTTAGTGACCCCAAGGACTGCAGCCCACCAGGCTCCTCCATCCATGGGATTTTCCAGGCAAGAGTCCTGGAGTGGGGTGCCATAGCAAATTCAAATCAAATTGAAAATTCAATTCGATTTGAATTCTTTTGAAAAGAATGCTGTGTTTTGAATAATTGTGAAGATAAGGAATTAGAGTATGGGTTTTATTCAAATTTAATTGAGCACCTATTTGAGTGGCTTATAAAGGTTACTAAGGGATTATTATATATTTAAGCAAGACAAATTCAGGTTTCTAGAAAAGACATTTTATCCCTTACACTTTAAGTGTCTTGGCTCTGTAACAGCTGTGCGTCTATAGGTTTGCACAGGGTATTTCTTTCTTTGTTTTCTGAGAGAACGTGTAAATCACAAAGAACCATGATTCAAATGTGAGTTTACTTAATGACATTGGTTAGTAGTTTATAATACTGAAACTTTTGCTCCAATAGTTTGCTCTTATTTAAGAAAAATACTTACTGTGAGTTATTACAGAAGTAAAACCTCAAGTAATATATTTACCCACATACTTTTTATAAAAATTATGTATATGTAATCATTCTGTTTTATGAATTGTTGCTGGCCATACCTTGATCTGATCATGATCTCATTTAAGCAAGTCTTCACTTTATTTTTTTCTGAAAGCCTAAATACTTTGAGTTACATATGTATTGGTTCATCTTGATAACGAACCAATATCACAGTCAGTACATGTTGCAATTGTAAAATAATTGTTTACTGAAACTAATTATAGTCCATAGTTATATGGTAAGGGATTTATTTATCTCCAAAGAAAAATAACAGTGTATAAAAACCAGCAAAATGGTGTGAAAAGGGCTTACAGTGAGACTTTCCAATTAACAGAAGTTAATTTCTTCATCCTTCATAAGAATAAAGAGTTGCCATTTTATTTTTCATTTGAACAAATTGAGTACAATTTTGAATCTATAAAAAAAAGTAACTCCTAAGTGAATTTAAAAGAGACTCAAGCTGATAATTTAACAAAGCACATAAGATTAAATGAAAATACTGGATTGGCCAAAAAGTTCATTTGACTTTTAAGCTCTTACAAAAAAACTCAAACAGACATTTTGGCCAACTCAATAGAAAAGAAAAAGAGACAAAGAGCTTAAGAATATAATATAGTAATTATCTAAAGGTCAGGAGAGGTAGAAGAGAACAAAGAAGTTAGTACACACAACTCAAAAAGAAGAAACAACTTCAGTAAAACAGAGAGACAAACCTTTTAAAGCAAAAAAAAAAAAAAAAAAAAAGTGGCAAAAGCAATCTGACATCACTTATAAAAATAAATATCCATGAAGTAGAAATACTTACTAAGAGAGACATTATCAGGCCAGCTCTTTGCTGTGTCTGCAAGACACAAGTGTATTAAATGTTCCAGATAATAGATCTAAGGAGAGAGTTGTGTTTCTGGTGCGTATCTTGTACAATTTCTAGAAAAGAAAGTTGTTGATTTTTAGATGATACCTGAAAGTGTCAAATTGAACTGTCCAGTGAGAGTGAGTTTGAAGAAACCTGTTCTAGGATGAAAATGAAAAGTTTCAGATCTGGCAAAGGACGAGTATACTACAGTGAGGTCCAAGAAGGATTATGTAGAAATGGCAGGCGAAATCCAAAATAATGTGATTTTACAGAAGCAAGAGTTTAGGCACAGGGGAGTACGTGGTCATATTTTAGGGGTTATTAGATCATCTGAAAGACGACCTTTTCTGAGACCTGAGGCAGGCTGTGTCAGTCCCGAGGACCTCTCTGTCAAGTTCTAAAACCATCTACAGAGGAGTTCTGCCTCATTTTGTTGTTTAATTGCTAAGTCGTGTTTTACTCTTCTGCCTTGTACGGGTCATCTATACTCCAAGATTTTCATGACACGACTCTTAGGTTTTGTTTCTGTTTTCCTGTATTGTTTTTGAGGAACGATTGGACTCAGGAAACAGTTTCAGCAGTACCTACCAACACCTGTGACATTTGCTCTTTTCCAAACTGATTTAGTTCTTATGAATGAGCTTACTGGGTTCTTCCCCTCAGAATGTATCATGTTCTAATTTCTTTCTTCTTGGCATGCTCTGTGAATAACAGCTTCGGTTGCAGACTTTGCATGGAACAAGTGTAGAGGCCAAGATTTCCTGCCCCATAAAGGTGACTAAGCATTGATGCGCTCGCAAATATTTAACTCGCTTGTGAGAGATGTAAAACAAAGACAGACGTGGCAGATTGCTGATGCTCAGTTGTTAAGTCGTGTCTGACTCTTTGTGAACACATGGGCTGAAGCGCTCCAGGCGCCTCTATCCTCCACTGTCTCCCGGAGTTTGCTCAAACTTGTGTCCATTGAGTCGCTGATGCTGTCTAACCATCTCATCCTCTGCTGTCCCCTTTTCCTTTTGCCATCAGTCTTTCCCAGCATCAGGGACTTTCCTTCTTGCCTGGAGGACCCCATGGACAGTATGAAAAGGCAAAAAGGTTGCAAATGGCTTCAGTGCTGTTTATGTGAGAACCCTAACGTGGATGACAGACAATGTGTAAATTAAAAAGCATCCTCTAAATGTACGGTGTGACTTGCTTTCTTTATAACAGTGTTAAGTGCCACTCTGGAGTCCCAGAACCAAAGTGAATTCTTCGACACTCACACATTTAAAAATAGAGCTCTTGGGACTTCCCTGGTGATCCAGTGATTGGGAGTCTGGGTTTCCAATGCGGGGGGCGGGTAGGGGGTGCGGGGCACAGGTTTCATCCCTGGCCAGGGAACTAGGATCTCACATGCTGCACAGTGTGGGCAAAATAAATAAGTAAATAAATAAAATCAAGCTCTCTGCCAGTTAGGCCAATTGTGTGTTTTCAAAATAACACATTTCTGAAGAATTCATATAATTCATGCGTAAAAAATAAACAGTGAACCTCCCCTATCATGGTATATATGGCTTTCCTTGTGTTGAATTATTGGAAAAGATGTGTGTACAAGCCAGCGAGACCAGTTCGGCGATATAAAATCAGCATTGCTGACGTCTATAGAGAGAACAAAGCGGGAGGGAGTTGAATATCTATGAATATCTTGAAGCTCTAAAGAGAAAGATGTGATTACTCTGACAAACAAGTGGAAACGTTCATGTAGATCGGACTTGGCATCCCGAAATTTTACTCCGTTTTGTGTATTGCAAAAAAATTCCTTAAGGACGTTAACTCGTATTTGTTGGGAAATTGACTTGCATCATCTAATCAAACTTCAGTTCTTAAGACCTAATACAGGTTGAATCCAGCTTTCAAATGATGAATTAACTAGAAAATTGGAAAGCTTTTAAGAATTATTTAATCTCTGGCAATACAGTAGCCCTCATGTTAAATGAAACTCATAATTCTGAAAATGCCAGTAACTCATATTTTCTGAATGAAAATGGACTGCTACCATCATTGTTCTGTTTGGTTGTGTAGAGAGTTGGATCTAGGGAGAAAGGGCCCCAGATGTATACATGTGATGGGTTTGTGATACCAATGTTGTTCATTATTTACACAAAAGTATTTACTGTCTCGAAACTGACAGGTCATTGGGCTGGACAAGTGGTTATCATGGGTAAGAGACAAAGGATCTCAGAATACCGTGGGTCCTTTTCATTGTTTTTGCTGGATCCCAGGGTACATAGGAAGTTCTGCCAGTGGCCAAGACACTCTGTAAAGTTGCATCAATTAAAACCGCAATTTTCAGAATATGTCATTAAAAACATTTTATTTGTTTTTTCTGCATCTTAGTTGCAGCATATGGGATCTTTAGATATGATATGCAGGGTCTAGTTCTCTTGTGTGCACACACGTGCTCAGTCATGTCCGACACTTTGTGACCCCAGAGACTGTAGCCCACCAGGCTCTTCTGTCCATGGGATTCTCCAGGCAAGAACACTAGAGTGGGTTGACGTTTTCTCCTCCAGGGGATCTTTCCCACCCAGGGATCCAACCTGGGTCTCCTGTGTTGGCAGAGCAGTTCTTGATCACGAGCACCACCTGGGCAGCCCCTCTTGTTCCCTTGCTATGCTACGCTATGCTAAGTCGCCTCAGTCATGTCCAACTCTGTGCGACCCCATAGGTGGCAGCCCACCAGGCTCTGCCATCCCTGGGATCCTCCAGGCAAGAACACTGGAGTGGGTTGCCATTGCCTTCTCCAATGCATGAACGTGAAAAGTGAAAGAAGTCGCTTAGTCGTGTCCAACTCTTTGCAACCCCATGGACCGCAGCCTACCAGGCTCCTCCATCCATGGGATTTTCCAGGCAACAGTACTGGAGTGGGGTGCCAGCCAGGCGCCTTGCATTGGGAGGTCAGTGTCTTAACCACTGGACCACTAGAGAAGTCTCAAGTGTGTCATTCTTTTTTTTAAAAAAATTATTTATTTATTTTAATTGGAGGCTACTTTACAATATTGTAGTGTTTTTTTTTTTTTTTGCCAAAAATTGACATCAATCTGCCACGGGTGTACATATGTCCATCCCGAACCCCCCTCCCACCTCCCTCCCCATCCCATCCCTCTGGGTCATCCCAGTGCACCAGCCCTGAGCACCCTGTCTCATGCATTGAACCTGGACTGGCGATCTGTTTCACATATGGTAATATACCTGTTTCAATGCTATTCTCTCAGATCATCCCACCCTCGCCCTGTACCACAGAGTCCAAAAGTCTGTTCTGTACATCTGTGTCTCTTTCGTTATCTTGCTTGTAGGGTCATCATTACCATCTTTCTAAATTCCATATGTATGCATTAATATACTGTATTGGTGTTTTTCTTTCTGACTTACTTCGCTCTGTAAAATAGGTTCCAGTTTCATCCACCTCATTAGAATTGTTTCAAATGCATTCTTTTTAATAGCTGAGTAATATTCCATTGTGTATATGTACCAAAACTTGCCTGTCCATTCATCGGCTGATGGACATCTAGGTGGCTTCCATGTCCTTGCTGTTGTAAGCAGTGCTGCGATGGACATTGGGGTGCACGTGTCTCTTTCAATTGTGGTTTCTCGAGTATGTCATTCTTGACCCACTTAGAAAGATAGGATGTACACCGGCTAGCTGCAGAAGAGGGTTAAATATTGGAAGCTGTTTGCCAGAGCACTGAGAGAGCTGGAAGGACCTGTTGTGAATGGGGGAGCCTTTCAAGGCATGAGCCTCTGCACCCCCCAGGGAGTCGAGGTGCTGAACCCAAGTGTCCGGATTGGGAGCATGGAGACCGAGCTTCCTGGAGAGCAGAAGCATCAGAGTTACCCAAGTTCTCACCTCCTTTGCCCGTCCCGTGTTCTACCTCGGCCTCCTCTCGCTGAGTACAATTAAAGATGACAATTGGCAAGGGAGCCTGGCGCCTGCAGGCAGAGCAAAGCTGAGGGTGAGGACGGGTCTCAGAGCACAGAGGCAAGTGACAACATACATACATGTTGATCACACTTTGTAAATATCATCCAGCCTTAAATAAAAAAGAAGGAAATCCCGCCATGTCTGACAACACGAATGCCCCCAGAGGACATTGTGCCCAGAGAAACGAGCTGATGACGGAGAAGCACGTGCTGTACAGTCTCCCTGACACGTGGACCCTTCACAGGGTCACTCGCGGGGGCAGAGAGCCCGAGCCTGGTAGGGTTGGCCCATGTCTGGTGGCTGCAGGACTGAAGACGGGTCACAACAAAGTTCCAGTTATGCTGGATGAATATATCCTAGAGATCCAGTGTGCTGTGCACACCTCTAATAAACAAGACGATGCCGTACGCCGCAAACATTTGTTGCAAAGGTAGATCTCACAGGGAGTGTTCTCACCACGAGACTAAACCACAAGGACACAAGGAAACTTTGGGATTTGTTACAAGTGTCTGTTCAGTTCAGTTCAGTCACTCAGTCATGTCCAACTCTTTGCCACCCCATGGACTGCAGCACGCCAGGTCTCCCTGTCCATCACCAACTCCCAGAGTTTACTCAAACTCACGTCCATCGAGTCAGTGATGCCATCCAACCATCTCATCCTCTGTTGTGCCCTTCTCCTTCTGCCTTCTATCTTTCCCAGCATCTGGGTCTTTTCCAGTGAGTCAGTTCTTCGCATCAGGTGGCCAAAGTACTGGAGTTTCAGCTTCAGCATCAGTCCTTCCAAGGAATATTCAGGACTCATTTCCTTTAGGATTGACTGGTTTCATCTCCTTACAGTCTAAGGGACTCTCAAGAGTCTTCTCTAACACCACAGTTCACACTACAGTTAAAAAGTATCCATTCTTCGGTGCTCAGCTTTCTTCACAGTCCAACTCTCACATCCATACATGACCACTGGAAATACCATAGCCTTGACTAAGACGGACCTTTGTTGGCAAAGTAACATCTCTGCTTTTTAGTATGGGTCTAGGTTGGTCCTAGACCCTTTTAATAATACTAGGTCTAGGTTTTTGGTGTAGGTTGGTCATAGCTTTTCTTCCAAGGAGCAAGCATCTTTTAATTTCATGGCTGCAGTCACCATCTGCATTGATTTTGTAGCCTGCCAAAATATAGTCTCTCACTGTTTCCACTATTTTCCCATCTATTTGCCATGAAGTGATGGGACCGGATGCCATGATCTTAGTTTTCTGAACGTTGAGTTTTAAGCCAACTTTTTCATCTCCTCTTTCACTTTCATCAGGAGCCTCTTTAGTTCTTCTTTGCTTTCTGCCATAAGAGTGGTGTCATCAGCATATCTGAGGTTATTGCTATTTCTCCCGGCAATCTTGATTCCAGCTTGTTTTGCATCCAGCCCAGCGTTTCTCATGATGTACTCTGCGTATAAGTATATATTCTTCACTACTAGAACCTTTTATGACACCCAGCACACAGGAGGATGAGTTCTGATCCTATCCATTTTTAGAAGGTAGTTTTCCATGCTTGGCCTCTTGTTCTATAGAAGTGTCAGGATCCACCTCAGCTTGTAAAGGATGGAGCATATAGATCTGGGCATTTTTAATAACACTAGGACGTGCATTGGAGAAGGAAACGGCAACCCACTCCAGTGTTCTTGCCTGGAGAATCCCAGGGACGGGGGAGCCTGGTGGGCTGCCGTCTATGGGGTCGCACAGAGTCAGACATGACTGAAGCAAATTAGCAGCAACAGGACATTCACACAGTATTTGCAAAGGAGCCAGTGTTCTCTGTCTGAGACCAGGTTCTCTCTGAGTTTCACAAGGAAAGTTGAGAATTTGGTAGCACCCATGTGGAACTTAGGAAGGTATGAATGATGGAGGGTCTTCTTATATACATACCTGTTGTGTATTTCTTGACATATTTAAATTTTTCACTATCGTGCAGTCCAGTATCTTATTTCTCTCCTTAAAGTGTTTGATCTCATGTGTTAGCTGCTTTATGCATATGTGTATATTATGTATTCATTTATACACCTATGCACATACATGTAAACTCACATATGTACATTGTATGTGAAGTGATGTGGACTGATTCATAGATATATGTCATATACAGCTAGGTCTATGAGTCCTTACTTCCTCGGTCATGTCTGGCTTTTTGCAACCCCATGGACTGTAGCCCACCACGTTTCTCTGTCCAGGGGGATTCTCCAGGCAAGAATACCAGAGTGGGATTTCATGCCATCCTCCAGGAGTTAGGTGTATGCTGCTGCTGCTGCTGCTGCTGCTGCTGCTGCTGCTGCTGCTGCTGCTGCTGCTGCTAAGTCGCTTCAGTCATGTCCCACTCTGTGCGACCCCATAGACAGCAGCCCACTAGGCTCCCTGTCCCTGGGATTCTCCAGGCAAGAACACTGGAGTGGGTTGCCATGTCCTTTTCCAATGCAGGAAAGTGAAAAGTGAAATTGAAGTCGCTCAGTCGTGTCCAACTCTTAGCGACCCCATGGACGGCAGCCCACCAGGCTCCTTGGTCCATGGGATTTTTCAGGCAAGAGTACTGGAGTGGGGTGCCATTGATGCTAAATTATATTTTATGAAAAATTTAATACAAACTTTCTTTTTAAAATTGACACATTGTATATAAATCTTTGTTGCTAGTAGAGAAACCCTTTATTTTGTAAGATTCATTGCTTCCAGCTGAATAAAAACTGTGTTGGTAAGCAAATAAATATATGCCTCCAACAGTAAAACTCCTGGTAAATTGATGAGAACTCAAGGGGCAGGGAAGTTGGCCAGAGGAGTCTACAAAAGCACTTTGCCCTGATGTGGACAATGAATACAAATGAAATGCTTAGTCACAGTGTTGCCAGGAAATTAATAGTTGGATCCTAGTCATTTAAGTGGAAAAGTAAAAGTGATTGAAGATAGAATTGAGTTCTGTGAAAAAGCACTTTAAGGTTGTGCTTGGAAGCTATTCAGAAATCTTTTGCTTTTCCCAGTAAACTTCTTTACATTGTAACTTAATCTTTGGCTGGCCTACACATGTTTGAATAATATGCCACAGAATGCTGAGATAACTTTTTACTCCCACTTAATTCAGTAATTTAGATGAACAGAGTTCAGTTCAGTTCAGTTTAGTTCAGTCGCTCAGTCGCGTCCGACTCTTTGCGACCCCATGAATTGCAGCACGCCAGGCCTCCCTGTCCGTCACCATCTCCCAGAGTTCACTCAGACTCACGTCCATCGAGTCAGTGATGCCATCCAGCCATCTCATCCTCTGTCGTCCCCTTCTCCTCCTGCCTTCAGTCTTTCCCAGCATCGGGGTCTTTGCCAGTGAGACAGTTCCTGCCATCAGGTGGCCAAAGTATTGGAGTTTCAGCTTTAGCATCATTCCTTCCAAAGAAATCCCAGGGTTGATCTCCTTCAGAATGGACTGGTTGGATGTCCTTGCAGTCCAAGGGACTCTCAAGAGTCTTCTCCAACACCACAGTTCAAAAGCATCAGTTCTTCGGTGCTCAGCCTTCTTCACAGTCCAACTCTCACATCCACACATGACCACAGGAAAAACCATAGCCTTGACTAGACGGACCTTAGTCGGCAAAGTAATGTCTCTGCTTTTGAATATGCTGTCTAGGTTGGTCATAACTTTTCTTCCAAGGAGTAAGTGTCTTTTAATTTCATGGCTGCAGTCACCATTTGCAGTGATTTTGGAGCCCCCAAAAATAAAGTCTGACACTGTTTCCACTGTTTCCCCATCTATTTCCCATGAAGTGGTGGGACCATTATCAGCAGATGCCATGATCTTCATTTTCTGAATGTAGAGCTTTAAGCCAACTTTTTCACTCTCTTCTTTCACTTTCATCAAGAGGCTCTTTAGCTCCTCTTCACTTTCTAACATAAGGGTAGTGTCATCTGCGTATCTGAGGTTATTGATATTTCTCCAGGCAGTTTTGATTCCAGCTTGTGCTTCTTCCAGTCCAGCATTTCTCATGATGTACTCTGCATACAAGTTAAATAAGCAGGGTGACAATATACAGCCTTGACGTACTCCTTTTCCTATTTGGAACCAGTCTGTTGTTCCATGTCCAGTTCTAACTGTTGCTTCCTGACCTGCATACAGATTTCTCAAGAAGGAGGTTAGGTGGTCTGGTATTCCCATCTCTTGAAGAATTTTCCAGTTTATTGTGATCGACACAGTCAAAGGCTTTGGCATAGTCAATAAAGCAGAAATAGATGTTTTTCTGGAACTCTCTTGCTTTCTCCATGATCCAGTGGATGTTGGCAATTTGATCTCTGGTTCCTCTGCTTTTTCTAAAACCAGCTTGAACATCAGGGAGTTTACTCCCACTTAATTCAGTAATTTAGATGAACAGAGTTAAAATTATGTTATTCAGAGGATTGTTTCTGTCAGTGTCCTAAAGATCACTTAAATGACAATTATCCCTCATCGTGAGTATAAGAACAAAAAGAGACTATGATATTACAGTTTGGTGAAAAAAGAGTCAATCTTTGGTTGAGAATGAAAATAAAAATATAAGAACTTTAATTTCATGGGTATTACTTCTGTAAGGGCAAATACTCCTGTAAAGCATCTGGAATCCACATTCTGAGTACCTAATTTGGAAAACCACTTAGTCCTTTATTTCATGTTTTTATATATATGTATGTGTGTATGTTTGCGCTTCCCTAGTGCCTCAGTGGTAAAAAAAAAATCCGTCTGCCAAACAGTGGACACACATTTGATCCCTGAGTTTGAAAGATCCCCTGGAGGAGGGAATAGCAACAGACTCCAGTATTCTTGCCTGAGAAATCCCATGGACAGTGGAGCCTGATGGGCTACAGTCCATGGGGTTGAAGAGAGTTGGACACGACCTAGCAACTAAACAGCAACAGAAACATCTATATGAAATGGGTTGTTTGCTTTCATTGTTTCTGTAGCATTTGGCTGAGAACATATGTGTCTAAGGAAGAAGTGTTTTTTTTTTTTTTTGGATTTGTTTTGTTCTGTCTTAAATCGTCTGCAGGAGTTTTCTCTTTAATTCAATAATTAGGTACCTAATTCTTGACTTGGAAATATTTTCTTTAAAAAAAATGCAACCATGTACACATTTTAAAATAATTGCATGTTATTATATTAATATTATTATAATGTATAGTTATATATAATATAATTATATTATATTAATATATATTAATATAATATAATATTAATACCCTATGCTGACCTCCTTTGTTTCTTCAGGCGACCTTAAACATGTGAACAGTTGTGGCATTTTGTGTAATTTGCACTTGAACTTTCTCATGAGATCCCTCTTTCTTAAGTGATGAGTTTAAAGATAGATAGCACCGCACAACTTAAATTATTGCCATAAATTACTTTCAGAATATAGCCTTTCAATATTAAACAAGAAACTTTATGGTTTCCATAATGCTTTCACTTAGTAGTTATTACACACTGCTTAACTTAATGTCATTTACCAGCTTATTACTCGTGTCTTTAAGCTTTAAGAGTATATTCTCCTTTTTCATCTGACTTCTTCAACACTAGTACGTCTGAGGAGCATTTTCTTCCAGAAACCAGTAAGATAAAAGAACCCTTAGATTTGTAAAAATCTTTCAATTCCAAAGCAAGAAGAGGGATAGAAGAAATGCTGTCATTGATAAATAATGTTCCCTCACGGTCTGTCAATGTTTCCTTTGGAATCTCACCCAGAATCTTTCTGAGTTAACTGTGCTGGCAGAGTGTTAGAGCTAACCTCGTGTTTTGGCAATTAATTATCGTTTCTTCTACAAGCTTGAGATTTCCGCCGTTTGCCGGGATGTATGACCTTTCCACAGAGAGGTGGTTCTTACTACTGTTGATTTAATTACACAGATGAACTTTAACTGCTGAAGGGTATTGCTCCAGCGGTGCAAGGCAAACACCTCTCCTCTCCTTTATTATAAAAGATCGTGTGTGTGTGTGCTAAGTTGCTTTAGTCATGTCCGACTCTCTGCGACCCCCGTGGACTGTAGCCCTCCAGGCTCCTGTGTCCACGGGATTCTCCAGGCAGGAATGCTGGAGGGGGTTGTCACTTCTTCCTCCTCCAGGGGATCTTCCCGACCCAGACACTCAACCCCCAGCTCTTATGTCTCCTGCATTGTCTGGCAGTATCTGAGAAGCCCATGAAAGATCATACTGAACATCAAACCTGGCAGAGTCCACTTGAGTTCCTCTTGGATTTCCTGATATGAGACTAGAACTTTCTCCTGCTTCATTCTTCCTTCTCTTGTTGTTATTTTATGTAGAATGGTGTACGTCTTAGGTTTAGACTTACCACTTTCGGTTTGGATGGATATTTAAATCTGTTTTAAAAGGTGAAAACCGTGGCAAGCATTGCACTTTCATCCCTGTAATATGAAATGAAAAATTTACTTCAGTGCCTTAGTCCTTTGGATTCACGTGTGCGATTTCTCTCAGAGCCAATTAAACGCTTTTTGTGTCCTTTAAAGTACTTTTCTGTCAAAGAGAAAACACGGGTAGGAGAAAGAGGGCAGACAGTGGCTATCCTGAAAGATGGGTCAGAAACAGCCAATCTTCTTTAATGTCTGAGCCACCAGAGACACCCCGGAAATAGCCAGCTTGCAGCAAATCAGTCCTTTAGCTACTGTCGATCTCGCTGGTGACACTTGGAGATTTTTAATTCGGTTGAGTGACTGTGATGTTGGAACAACTGTATTTAAAATGTGTGTGTGTTCGAGTTGGAGCCGCCTAAACCCGTGTTCTGACATGAGCCTCACAGCCCTCACTCACCTGTCATAGTAACAGAAAAGGCCACAGGGTTGGCAGCCCTGCAGTATTATTTTGAATGCCTCCTTTAGGAAACAACCAATGCCTCCAAGCCCGAGCCTGCCAGCTTCCCTCGGTAGAACATTTAACTTCAAGAGGACGAAACCCTGCATGCAGGGATCGAGAAGCATCGTGCATCCCGTATAGGTGCTGCTGGCTCTTGCTGTGATTTTGGAAATCTATTCCATCCTTCCCAGGTAACTTCCCAGGTGGCTCAGATGGTAAGGTGTCTGCCAGCAATGTGGGAAACCCAAGTTCGGTCCCTGGCTTTGGAAAATCCCCTGGAGGAGGGCATGGCAACCCACTACAGGATTCTTGCCTGGAAAATCCCATGGACAGAGGAGCCTGGCGGGCTACGGTCCATGAGGTCACAAAGAGTCGGACACGACTGAGCTACTTCACTTTCGTTCCATCCTACATCCTCATTATATGGAAGTTAGATACAAGCAGAGGTAAAGTATCCACCATATATTCTTGCCTCTCAGTGTTTGGACTGCTGGATAACCTTATAAATAAGAATGAGATTGTAATTATAAATCGTGGGGGAGTTGATACCCCAAATTGGCATCAGTTCAGTTCAGTCGCTCAGTTGTGTGTATCCAACTCTTTGAGGCCCCATGGACTTCAACCCGCCAGGCCTCCCTGTCCAGCACCAACTCCTGGAGTTCACTTAAACTCATGTCTGTTGAGTCAGTGATGCCATCCAACCATCTCACCCTCTATCGTCCCCTTCTCCTCCTGCCCTCAATCTTTCCTAGCATCAGGGTCTTTTCAAACAAGTCATATTCAAATTGGCATGTTGGCTCCAAAATCCATGGATGTATGTAGGGACAGAGGAAAGGTTCTCAAGAAGATGGATCATAGGCACAGAGGTGGACAGTCGTTAAGTCCAAGATTCAGGAGAAGGCTCCTGCTGTGTGTTTCCTTCCTTAGCCATTAAGACATTTTACCAAATATATATATATATATCAGGTACTTGAGATAAAGACCCATGGACGAGCTCTTGTAGTGAAGCAGAATCGTTTTACAACATAATTGCATCCTCTGGCCTCAATTTAGTCGTTGAATATGTGACTTACTTCTTTCTGTAAAACCATTCTTATATCATGTTTAACCTGTACTCTGTTGCTTGGAAATAACTAAAAGTGTCCTTCTCCTGAAATAACCAAACGGAGAGCGAGGTTCCCGGGGAGAATTCCCTTGAGTCAGACGCCCTGTTTATAAATCAGATCCAGCCATATAGAAAAAAGATACAGTGGCCTTCTGTCCAGAAATGTGAGGTGGGTTTAACATGGGAAAATCAATTTGTGATTGTCTCCGTAATTCTGTTACTAGCATAAAGATGGACAAACCGTATGCTCAGCTGAGTAGATGCAGAAAAAAGTGAGGGGGAAAAAAATAACTGAATGAAATTCATTGGGAGACTAGGTCTGCAGATTGCCATGGGATATCACTCACTGAAAAAAAAAAGAAATAGAAAAATCAGATACTGATGAGTGAGTCTTATGGATGGTTCTCACAGACATTAGGTTGACTGAAAGAAGTCAGATACAAATTAGTGCCTATGTGTATGTTGAATTTAGGATTGTGTGAAGTTCAACAACAAGCAGAAAAAAACAGACTGTGGTAATGCAAGGCAGAAACAGTGGTCTTCAATCCTAAGAGGAGCTTGGGAGAAGTTTTTCTAGCCATGAGAATACACTCCATCTTGGCTGATTCTTGGGATTAGCAAAATATCAAAGCACATGTTTTATGTCTGGGCATTTCATGGTATGCAATTTTTGTCTCAACAGATTTTGAACAAGCAGAAGCAGCTCGCAATTATGGGCACAGCATGTATTAGTGAAAAAAAAAAAAAAAAAGGAAGGAAAACCAGTAGCCATACCCTGAAGTAGCAGTCCTCAAGCAAAGATCTTTTTCTTTCTTTCTTTTTTAAAATATTTATTTGGCTGCACAGAGTCCTAGTTGCAGCATATGACTCTTTAGTTCTGGCATAGGAACTCCCAGCTGCAGCCTGTGGGATCCAGCTTCCTGACCCGGGATCGAACCTGGGCCCCCTGCATCGGGAGCTCAGAGTCTTAGCCACTGGACCATCTGGGACGTCCCCAAGCAAAGGTCTTTGACATCCCATCTTTGGGTCAGTAAAATCCACATCCATTTCTTTCAGTCATAACGTAAGTGTTCAGTGTAAAAATGACATTTTTAAACCATTTTCTTGGAAAACAGTGATTCTTGGAGATGTGATCTGGTTTTCCCCGTCATTCACACACTGTTATAATCTACAGATTCTCAGAGTATGGAGTTGTGTGTATCTAAAAATGTGATTCAAGGTTGAAGCACAGAGGGACTTCCCTGGTGGCTCAATGGCTAAAACTCTGAGCTCCCAATGCTGGGGGCACAGGTTCAATCCCTGGTCAGGGAAGTAGATCCCACATGCCACAGCTAAGAGTTTGCAAGAAGCAATTTCTAAAGAAAAGAAAGAAAAGGATTCCACATGCTACAGTTAAGACCAGGTGCAGCCAAATAAATAAATAGGTAAATCAATATTTAAAAAAAAAAATGGAAGAAGAGAGAGGAAGAAAGCTTGATGCTTTCGATCTGCCTTGACAATGTGATTCTTCTGGGGTCTCTGCCACCTGATATAGGAAAGGAGCCAGACTCTTTTATGTCTTATTTAGAAGCTGCTTCTCTTTCTGCCAGTAAACTTTTTTCGGCTCCCACACTTCATCAATGCCAGTGGGAGCCATTTAATTAGTTGCCCCTCACAATGAATCCTGGTTGCACTGAATGCTATGTGCAGGGAACTAAGTTGTCAGACACACACGTCTCGTACCTCACGAAAGGCCCAACGGCAGTCAAGACGCCGTCCCACTTCCTGGTGACCATTCCCAGCTGATAAGGGCTTCCCAGGTGACTAGGTGGTAAAGAACCCGCCTGCCGATGCAGGAGACTCAGGTTCGGTCCCTGGGTCGGGAAGATCCCCTGGAGGAGGAAATGGCAACTCACTCCAGTATTCCCGCCTGGGAAGTCCCATGGACGAGATGAGCCTGGCAGGCTATGGTCCATGGGGTTGAAAAGGGTCTGATACAACTTAGCAGCTGAGTGCGCGCGTGCGCGTGCACGCGCACACACACACACACATACACACACACATTCCCAGTTGATGGGGAGGTCACCTCTTCCAAATAATGCTGTATCTCTGGGGTGACCCCACCAAGCCCAACCTTCTGAAATCTCTCCTCCCCTGTGTGGACACCATGAAATATTTACCACTCGCTCGTTCGCGTGCTCATTTCCACGCCAGTGTATAAAAAAAGATGGGCCAAGATGAGGCAGTTCTTCTCATGCCTGTTTGGCTGTCCATTTGACTGACTGCTTTGAAATACAATATCCATGGTAAAATATAATAATATGCTCAAACATCTCATTTACACTGTCACTCGGATTGGCAAGGGAAATGACACTTTTTAAAAATGATATTTATTTACTCTGGAATCTGTCCTTCCAGTCCCAACCTGCTCATTAGTTGGAAAAAAAATCAATGACCTTTTGACATGGTTTTAGCATTTTGATTTCACTATATTAATTTGAATAGTTTTTTTCTTATTATTAGCTCAAATTTCTCAGAAAGAAATCTCAAGACTGTCAGCCTTCTTTAAAAAAAAAAAAAAGTTTACTAATGACTGTGCTTTTTAAAAAGATATTTATTTGGAGAAAAATCAACTACTTTTTGACATGATTTTAACATCTTGATTTCATTATATAATTTGAAATTTAAAAAATTTTTATTAATTTTTTGTTATTTTTATTATAATATTTTTTATTATTAGATAGAATTTCTTGGAAAGAAATCTCAAGACTCTCAGCCTTTATTTAAAAAAAAAACACATTATTAATGACTGTGTTTTAAAAAAATGTATTCATTTGGCTATGGTGGGTCTTCCTTGGTGCATGTGGGCTTTCTCTGTTTTCTAGTTGTGGTACATGGGCTTCTGCTTGCACTGACCTCTCTTGTTGAGGAGTGTGGACTCTGGGGTGCACAGGACTCAGTGTTTGCAATGCACAGGCTCAGCAGTTGTGGCACACAGGCTTGCTCGCTCCTGGGTCGGTGGGACCTTCCGGGACAAGGGGATAGCACCTGTGGTGGCCTGCATGGGCGGGTGGATTCTGAACCACAGAGCCACCAGGGAAGCCCAACGCTCAGCCTTCTATCCTCTGCCTCTCCCCCAGAGATGTGGAGGAGAGCGGCATCTTTGGCTCCTGGATGCAGGAAAGAGAGGGGACCAGTGGATGCTTGTTAGACTTTCCCGGTCATTGGCATCAGCTGTGTCCGCCTGTCCCTTTCCTGAACTCGTGGCTCTAGCTGGTGCCGTCCCCGTCGTCTCTGGCTGCCACATATTGGCCGTGGGTGCCATCGTGGTGGCCGACCCCAGGGGCCCCCGTTCCATCTGACCTAGGAGCCTCCCTGGTCCCTGTTCTGGAATCCTATGACGCTGGCTTAGTCCTAGTGGGCTGGAAGACTCCTGTGGACCCCAGATATTGCAAGAGACGGCCTGAGGGCAGGGCTGTCTGTTGACTTTGCTGTTGTGTTTAATTTCTACTGGGCTGTAGTTGGCTTGCAATGCTCTGCTAGTTCCTACTGTATAACAAAGCGAATCAACTTTATATATATACATATGAGTGAGTGAGTGAAGTCGCTCAGGTGTGTCCCACTCTGCAATCCCACGGATTGTTGCCTAGCAGGCTCCTCTGTCCCTGGAATTTACCAGGCAAGAGTACTGGAGTGGGTTGCCATCTCCTCCTCCAGGGATCTTCCCGACCCAGGACTCAAACCCAGGCCTCCAGCATTGCAGGCAGACGCTTTCCCATCTGAGCCACTATCAAAGTCCAGTGGCTTCCCATTTGTGCATCAGTTATACATGTATACACTCTGTATATATATCTACACACATATAGACACTCAGGTGGCCAAAGGATTTCCTTCCCATTTAGCTTATCAAAGAGTATTGAGTAGTGTCCCCTGTGCCCCACAATAGATTCTCATTAGTTATCTATTTTATGTTGTCGTCATCTGTGAGGTGATTGCTGCTGTTTAGACCCTAAATTGTGTCTGACTCTCTGTGACCCCATGGTCTGTAGCCCGCCCGGCTCCTCTGTTCCTAGAGTTTCCCATCAAGACTACTAGAGTGAGTTGCCATTTCTGTGTAGTTATCAATGGTGTCTATACGTTAACCACAACCTCCCAATCCATCCCACCACCTGCCCCCCATTTCCTCTTGGTTTGTTCTCTTCATCTGTGTCTCTATTTCTGCTTTGTAATTAACATCATCTGTACCACCTATTTTAGTTTTTATTTTTCCGGATCCCACATCTATGAGTTCATGATAGTTGGTTTTCTCTGACTTTCCGTACTTTGTAAGACAGTCTCTAGGTCCACCCACATCTCTGCAGATGACCTGGATTTTGAAGTGATTGAGGGCAGGGCTGTCTGTTGAGGACTTTATTTCAGCCAGGAATGCTTGGTTGAAATCTGTATTGGTTGAAATCTGTAGCTTTGCCTTGCTTCCTAATCTCTTCACACCTTGCACTAGGATTCAGTTCAATTGAGTTGCTCATTCGGGTCTGACTCATTGCGACCCCGTGGACTGCAGCATGCCAGGCCTCCCTGTCCATCACTAACTCCTGGAGTTTACTCAGACTCACGTCCATTGAGTCGGTGATGCCATCCAACCGTCTCATCCTCTGCCGTCCCCTTCTCCTCCTGCCCTCAATCTTTCCCAGGATCAGCGTCTTTTCAAATGAGTCAGCTCTTCAAATCAGGTGGCCAAAGGATTCAAGTTTCAGCTTCAGCATCAGTCCTTCCAGTGAGTATTCAGGACTGATTTCCTTTAGGATGGACTGGTTTGATCTCCTCGCAGCCCAAGGGACTCCCAAGAGTCTTCTCCAACACCACGGTTCAAAAGCATCAATTCTTCAGCACACAGCTTTCTTTATAGTCCAACTCTCACATCCATACATGACTACTGCAAAAACCGTAGCTTTGACTAGACGGACCTTTGTCAGCAATGTCTCTGCTTTTTAATACGCTGTCTAGGTTGGTCATAGCATTTTTTTTTCCAAAGAGCAAGTGTCTTTTAATTTCATGGCTGAAGTCACCATCTGCAGTGATTTTGGAGCCCAAAAAATAAAGTCTGTCATTGTTTCCCTTTTCCTCATCTATTTGCTGTGAAGTGATGGGACCAGAGGCCATGATCTTTGTTTTCTGAATGTTGAGCTTTAAGCCAACTTTTTCACTCTCGTCTTTCACTTTCATCAAGAGACTCTTTAGTTCCTCTTTGCTTTCTAGTTTCTGTTGCACTAGGATTAAAATGCAGGTTTTTTTTTTTCTTAGTTCACACACAAGTTCTTCAGGAGTGTTGGGCCCTCCTCAGAACGTTGTTGTTCAGTGGCTCAGTGTCTGACTCTTTGAATGGTCCTCTGAGGTCGTGAAGGGAGGATGAGCCCAAAGTCAGGAGGGGACACTTGCATACTTTAGTTTCCCTCAGGGACTCTTATCAGTGAGCCACCTCCCGGCAGCCTGTGTGTAGTGAGTAGGTACTAAGTGTCCTGATTTACATACAGTCAAAGCCTTTGACTGTGTGGATCACAACAAACTGTGGATCATTTTTAAAGAGATGGGAAGACCAGACCACCTGACCTGCCTCCACAGAAACCTGTATGCAGGTCAGGAAGCAACAGTTAGAACTGGACATGGAACAACCGACTGGTTCCAAATTGGGAAAAGGGTATGTCAAGGCTGTATATTGTCACCCTGCTTATTTAACTTCTATGCAGAGCACATCATGAGAAATGCTGGGCTGGAAGACACACAAGCTAGAATCAAGATTTCCGGGAGAAATATCAATAACCTCAGATATGCAGATGACACCACCCTTATGGCAGAAAACAAGGAAGAACTAAAGAGCCTCTTGATGAAAGTGAAAGAAGAAAGTGAAAAAGCTGGCTTCAAACTCAACATTCAAAAAATGAAGATTATGTTATCTGGTCCCATCACGTTATGGCAAACAGATGTGGAAACAGTGAGAGACTTTATTTTCTTGAGCTCCAAAATCACTGTAGATGGTGACTGCAGCCATGAAATTACAAGATGCTTGCTCCTTGGGAGAAAAGCTCCGACCAACCAAGACAGCGTATTAAAAAGCAGAGACATTGCTTTACCAACAGAGGTCTGTCTAGTCAAGGCTATGGTTTTTCCAGTAGTCATGTACGGATGTAAGAGTTGGACCATAAAGAAAGCTGATGCCAAAGAATTGATGCCTTTGAACTGTGGTGCTGGAGAAGGCTCTTGAGAGTCCCTGGGACTGCAAGGAGATCCAACCATTCCATCCTAAAGGAGATCAGTCCTGAATATTCACTGGAAGGACTGATGTTGAAGCTGAAACTCCAATCCTTTGGCCACCTGATTCGAAGAACTGACTCATTAGAAAAGACCCTGATGCTGGGAAAGATTGAAGGCAGGAGGAAAAGGGGACGACAGAGGATGAGATGGCTGGATGGCATCACTGACTCGATGGACGTGAGTCTGAGTGAACTCCGGGAGTTGGTGATGGACAGGGAGGCCTGGTGTGCTGCAGTCCATGGGGTCACAAAGAGTCTGAAGACTGAGTGACTGAACTGATTTAATGGCCCTGATTTACATAACAACGGAAGGGAAGGAAGGAAGGGGAAGTCGCTGTATTGATTGAATTCACGTTGTTTTAGGACTCTGGGAAATACATATAAATAAGCCCAGTTGGTAGAAATGAATGTTCCCAGATTGCCCTGGGGAGACTACTTTTCTGCGTAGCTTTAATAATCTAAGTTGTTTATGGAATACAGAAAGGTCGATAAAATATACTGCGTCTGAACATTCACCAAGCTCTATCTTGAAGCTTGCAGTTCTGTTTTCTCGTTTGGCTATCCATTGTGTTTATTTTTAAATTTGTCTTTAATGGAAGGATAATTGTTGGTTTCTGCCGTACAACAAAGTGAATTAGCTGTATGTATTCATGTATCCCCTTCCACTTGGGCTTCTCATCGCCCGCTCTAGGTCATCACAGAGCACCGAGCTGAGGTCCCTGTGTTGTGCAGCAGTTTCCCACGAGCTGTCTGTTTTACAGGTGGTCGTGTATATATGTCAGCGCTGCTCTCTCAACTCACCCCACCCTCTCCTTCCCCCGCTGTGTGAACGAATCTGTTCTCTACGTCTGCTTCTTCATTGCTGCCCTGCAAATTGGCTCATCAGCGCCATTTTACTAGATTCCATTATATATATATATATATATGCATTAGCATACGAGTTACTTCTCACTGTATAACAGGCTCTTGGTTCATCCGCCTTGTTTCAACGGACTCAGATTTATTCCTTTTTATAGCTGAATAATCAGTTCAGTTCAGTTCAGTCGTTCAGTCGTGTCTGACTCTCTGCGACCCCATGAATCGCAGCACACCAGGCCTCCCTGTCCATCACCAGCTCCCAGAGTTCACTCAGACTCACATCCATCGAGTCTGTGATGCCATCCAGCCCTCTCATCCTCGGTCATCCCCTTCTCAACCCTGAGCAATATTTCATGGTTCATTTGTACCACATCTTGTTTATCTCTTCCTCTGTCAGTGGACATCTATGTTGCTTCCGTGTCCTAGCTATTATAAATAGGGCTTCAGGGAACATTGGGGTACATGTGTCTTTTTGAATTACGGTTTTCTCAGGTAGTTGCCCAGGAGTGGGATTGTTGTAGCCGCATGTTCCGGGAAACAGACTCACTCAGAAGGACGATGCAGATCGTGGAGTGCAGTTGATTACACCGGCAGGCCCAAGGCAGAGTCTCCTCTTAGCCAAGGACCCCAACCAGTTTGTGAAAACCTTATATACCCTAACTGTACATGCTCAAACCCACCTCCCCAAGTTCTCTGAAAGTAGTCTGAACAAAGGAAGAGAAAGATGCAATCAAAGTTAACCTGTGATTCGTATGCCTTAAGCCTAGGTAGTTAACAGTGGACAATTATCAATAGGCCTGTGGTCATACCCCAATAAGCGTAATAGGATGTATGATTCTATTCGGTTACACAGATAGGGATCTGGTTTTCCAGTTGGTCTGTCATTTCCATAGATACTGGGCACAGACCTCAAAGTCCACAGACCGGCCCAAGATGGGGGGTCCTGCTTTCAAGAGGGAGCCTGTTCCTCCTTCAGGATTGGCGGCTCCCATGGGAGTTTTATTCCCAGTTTTTTACGGAATCTCTATAATGTTCTCCATAGTGGCTGTCTCCACTTACATTCCCACCAGTGGTTCAGGAGGGTTGAGTTTTGCTGTATTTTTGACTTTTGGTGAGTCTCTGTTGGGTCACAGCGAGCAGCCCCAGGACAGCTGCCATAGTCCTGGTGAAAGGACATCTCTGAGAAAGTCTCTTAAGTTCTCTTTGCGCCTCCCTGGAAGCTCAGCTGGTAGAGATTCTGCCTGCAGTGCAGGAGACCCTGATTCAATGCCTGGGCCAGGAAGATCCCCTGGAGGAGGGGCACACTACCCACTCCAGTATTCTTGGGCTTCCCTGGGGGCTCAGATGGTAAAGAATCTGCTTGCAGTATGGGAGGCCTGGGTCCGATCCCTGGGTTGGGAAGATCCCCTGGAGAAGGGAAAGGCTACCCACTCCTGTGTTCTTGCCTGGAGAATCCCATGGACAGAAGAGCCTCAGGGGCTACACTCCATGGGGGTCACAAAACAGCTGGACATGACTGACCGACTTTCACTTTCACTTCTTTTTTGAGTCACTAAGGTTTTAAGTCAGGCCATTTCTTTTTCTTTAAGTATAATAAGCAGAGGGAAATGATTATTTTTTATGGAGTGCAGTTGATTTCTGGTAACACTGAGCAGACTTTATCTTTTCCTTTTGATTTGAGCATATATTTTTCAACCATAATTTATTTTTGTTTTTCATTTATTTTTTAGAGAATCCATTTGTTGTACCTATACTAAAATGTGTTCCTAAAAGGTGGTTGTCTTTACTTTGTATTTTTACTGTTACATTCTACTTGAACACACACACACATTAACGCATTTTGAGACATTTTTGAAAAATACTCATTTTCTATTTCCTACAGCCATAACCTGTTGACAGGCTTTCAATTTTGGAAGCAGATCTTAAAGTTTTAGTGAGCAGAATATAGATGAATTGTCAGGGATTCTCAAGGACATAGCTTGCCAGTATATATATTTTTTCTTTAAGGGAAAAAAAAATAAGAAAAAAACATGAGAAGTCAGCATTAATCAGGCTACATTTTCAGAACCCTGAATAGTTCCAATATACATTTCTTTTATAGTTTTCTTTTAAAGTGCCATCAAACAAAGATCTCTTGTTAAAATATGTAAATTCAATTTTGGTTAACTTGCAGAATCAATTTTATTTTCTTTGGTTGACACATTTTATTGACCTTAAGGAAGTCTAACCTAGAAAGTTACTTTCAAAGGTCAGAACATAAAGTTTTAAAAAAACTACTGTATTTTAAAATCAGAAATTATGGCTTCAAATAAGATAATAAGCATATTTCAATCAAAATTATTACTTAACAAAATATTGGTGAGGATCACTATTTTTGCTCCAAGTAGAGATTTTTATTCTATTCAAGAAAAATATTTTTTGGTTAGACTATTACAGAAAGAAATAGATGACTATTTTTTTTTAATCCTGTGAATGTTTTCCCTATATATATATATTTCAAGTTTTTCACACTGATGTTATCATTTTAGTTAATCAGAAAGGATACACACGTTGTATTCTTTGTTTTGAGAAAATGATAAACTCTTATATATACATACATATATACACAACAAAATGTATTTTTTAAGTTTTTAAAATTAATTTATTTTTTGGCTGCACTGGGTCTTCATTGATGCAACACATGCTTTCTCTATTTGCAGCGAGCAAAAAATACATTTTGTCGTGCTGCCCAGGCTTCATTGAGGTGGTTTTTCTTTGCAGTGTCTTTTCTTGTTGCACAGCACACGCTGTAGAGGGCACGGGCTTAACTGCTCCAGGGCATGTGGAATCTTCCCAGATCAGGGATCGAACCTGTGTCCCTTACATTGGCAAGCGAATGCTTAACCACTGAACCACCACCAGGAAAGTCTATATATATATATATATATATATATTTTTACATTTCAGCTCATTTCCTCTTTGAAAGTAAAAGTAACATTTATAGCTTTGTAATTTTAAAGTGATTATTACATCTTCCCTTTATTATATGTTTATATGAAATTATTGTCACCAGTTTTTGCAGTTGCTATGAAATCCTCAGTTTGTTATAAAGAATATGTGCCAATGGCCCTTCAAAGGAAAGACACAGGTCTGTAGACAGATCGCTCTCTGATACAGCCCACATGGGGTCTCATTGATAAGATGGCTTGGTCATGTTGGCCTTGCAAATGAAGAATAAAATCGCAGTGATCTGTGAGGCTGACCAAATTGCCCAAATGGCATCCTGTTATCTCATTGGTGCTTATCTTCTCAAAGCTGCTAGACCACCAGATTCCAGACCTCTGACTACGTGACCATCCCTTCAGAGAATTTTTCATTGGTGGGGTATAAGAAGGACTCCATCAGAAAGGGAGAACACTGGTTCTCCTTAAGAGCCAGTCACCCTCTCTTTTCCCTCTAATAAATTTCCTTTTTCTTGCCTGACTGCCCAGCTCGCATTCTTTTCTCTGCACTTGCCTTACACTATCTTTTTATACAAATTTCAGTCCCTCAGCTTATGGGTTGGAGGTGGTTACATACAAGTACTTAAGAATAGTAATCACTTTGCTGTAAATCAGAAATTAACACAGTATTGTATGTCAATTTAAAAGCACATCTTCCACTCTTTAGTAAAGTCTTCTCACTAAACAGTAGTTTTTAAAGGAAAAAAAATGAAACTTTTATTGTACTTTTGTGGTATTGAATGAATGGATTGATTGACAAATAATTACTGAATACCTGTTATGCGTCAAGTACAGGTGCAGGGCTTTGGATATAACCCTCATGGCGTGGATCTAAGAGGTAATAGATATCAGAGATAATCAGTAAGTTAAAATATATGTTAAAAAGTAGTGGAACAATTGAAAAACATCCCCTCAGATCAGAAGAGAAAGACTCAGTATGCACTTAGTACCACTGACCTGTGCCCTAAACATTTCTGAAGATAGTAAGTTATATGTTACGTAGTATTTGCCCAAAATTTAAAAAAAAAAAAAATGAAAAGAAGCAGGATACATTCAAAAGTGTATTGCTTCAGAAATTCAGTCTTACACAAAAGGCTGTTCTGCTTCCTCTCAGTTGTGCTTCAAAGCAAGACTTGAACAAACTATTTCCAAGTGACATAAGAGTATTCGAGAGGCAAAGCTCAAGTATGTATACAGATACATCCTGCACCCACAATGGCGACATTTATAAAGACTGGTATCTAAGGAAATATTATTGACGTGCAAAAAAAGGAGAAAATTAATGGCCATTCATGTGAAGAAAAGAGAAGATCAGTAAATAGAAACAGATCAAGGAATAACAGAAATCTTCAAGAAAGACAGAAGGCAGGAGAAGGGGATGACAGAGGATGAGATGGTTGGGTGGTATCACCAACTCAATGGACATGAGTTTGAGCAAGCTCCAGGAGATAGTGAAAGATGGGGGAGCCTGGCATGTTGCAGTCCATGGGGACATGGCTTAGCAATGGAACAGCAACACAGAAATAATAGAATTAATTTCAGGGTAGCCAAAGGTTAACAGTATCATAAAGAGGATCAGGAAAATTGTGAAAACAAAATCAATATTCTAGAGTCAAAAGATGCAGTGTCTGAGATAAAGGTTCCATTGGATGGAATTCACAGCAGGCAGATGCTGAAAAATGAAAAGTCAGGGAAATTTTTTTAAAAAAGAAAGCCATCCAGATTGAAACTTCCAGATTAAAATGATGGATTAACAGAGAATAGGATCCAGTGCTCTGTGAGAAAACTTCAGACAAAAGAATATGCATGTAATTAGAATTGCAGAGAGAGTGGAAGGGAAAAATAATTTAAATAAATAATGCCATTACCCGCCCCCCAACCCACCCCCATGAAATTTAATGAAACCTGTAAACTCACATTTCCAGAAAATGTCCCGTGAATATGGATGAAATGGGAGAAAAGTGAGGAAAACGAAAGCAAGATGCATTTTAATCAGACAAAAATAAAGACAGGGAGGCTCTCTAAAGAGATTTTTCCCTTCAGAGGAACAAAGATAAGAATGACCCGACATATCTCTTCGGAAACAATGCAAGCCAGGAAAGAGTGGCGTGCCCTCCTTCAAGAGCAGAAAGTAGTCTTCATCCTAGAATGCTAAACTGCGGGGAGATAGCTTTCAAAAATGAAAATTGAAATACAGACTTGTTGAGACACACACACTGGTGAGGAAGTGACCCGAGCAGACCAACCCAACAGAAAATGTGAAAGAATTCTCAAAAACAGCAGGGCGACTGGATCTGTGTGAAGAAATGGAAACCGTCATGAATGATATGTATCACAGTCGACATAAAAGAATGTGCATTTCTTCACACATTATTGGCTAGAGGTGCATTAAAACATTTTCTGTTACCTAAACATTATTGACCAGAGACGTATAAATACAGTTTTAGAGACTGATGCAGTTAACATCACCATGTAAAGTTGCTGGAGCTTAAAACTGATCGTGGGTTCATTATACAACTTGTGATTGTAGATATCATTCACATTTTGCTCCGTCAGGTTTTTGTTTCAGCCTTGTGTATATGATAAATGCAATTTTTTACCCTAAGTAAAAGTTGCTCAGTCGTGTCTGACTCTCTGCGACCCCATGGACTACACCGTCCAGGGAATTCTCCAGGCCAGAATCTTGGAGTGGGTAGCCTTTCCCTTCTCCAGGTGTTCAGTTCAGTTCAGTTCAGTCACTGAGTCGTGTCTGACTCTTTGCGACCCCATGAATCACAGCATACCAAGCCTCCCTGTCCATCACCATCTCCCAGAGTTTACCCAAACGCATGTCCATTGAGTCGATGATGCCATCCAGCCATCTCATCCTCGGTCGTCCCCTTCTCCTCCTGCCCCCAATCCCTCCCAGCATCAGAGTCTTTTCCAATGAGTCAACTCTTCACATGAGGTGGCCAAAGTATTGGAGTTTCAGCTTTAGCACCATGCCTTCCAAAGAACACCCAGGGCTGATCTCCTTTAGAATGGACTGGTTGGATCTCCTTGCAGTCCAAGGGACTCTCAAGAGTCTTCTCCAACACCACAGTTCAAAAGCATCCATTCTTCGGTACTCAGCCTTCTTCACAGTCCAACTCTCACATGCATACATGACCACTGGGAAAACCATAGCCTAGTTTCACATATTCAGCAAAGTGACTCAGTTATACACACCCCCCAGATATATATATGGGTGTGTGTGTATATATATATTGTTCAGTCACTAAGTCGTATCTGATTCTCTGTGACCCCTTGGACTGCAGCACACCAGGCTGCAAATATAGATGCCTGCATATGTATTTACAGTCTACATATATCTATTCTTCAAATTCTCTTCCCTTTGAGGTTATGACAAGACATTGAACCTTCTGTCCATGGGACTCTCCAGACAAGTACACTGGAGTGAGTTGTCATTTCCTTCTCCAGGGGATCTTCCAGACCCAGGAATCCAACCCAGGTCTCCTGCATTGCAGGTGGATTCTTTACCGTCTCAGCCATCAGGGAAGCCTATTCTTTCCTGTGCTTTAGAGTAAATCCTTATTGGTTGCATAACAGGGTATTTATGTTAATCCCAAACTCTTAATTTATCCCTCCCCTTCCTTTCCCCTTTGGGAACCATAAGTTTCTTTTCTGTATCTGTGAGTCTGTTTCTGTTTTGTAAATAAGTTCATTTGTATTGTTAAGAAACCTAAACTTTTAATAAATAAAATATACTCGTTGTTGTTCATTGTCTAAACTGTTGTCTGACTCTTTGCGACCCCATAGACTACAGCACGCCAGGCTTCCTTGTCCTTCAGTTTCTCCCGGACCTTACTCAAACCCATGTCCATCGAGTCCGTGATGCCATCCAACCATCTCGGCAGAATTCTATGCTTTCTGCTCGAGTAGAAATCATGATCTCATCTCATGTTATTCAACAAGGTAGGAGGTAGAGGTCTTCTTTGCTTCAGTTGGTCAGTCCAGTTACACAGTCATATCCGACTCTTTGCGACCCCATGAACCGCAGCACACCAGGCCTCTCTGTCCATCACCAACTCCCAGAGTTTACCCAAACCCATGTCCATTGAGTCAGTGATACCATCCAACCATCTCATCCTCTGTCGTCCCCTTCTCCTCCCGCCCTCAATCTTTCCCAGCATCAGGGTCTTTTCCAATGAGTCAACTCTTCTCATCAGGTGGCCAAAGGATTGGAGTTTCAGCTTCAGCATCAGTCCTTCCACTGAATTTTCAGGGTTGATTTCCTTTAGGATGGACCAATTGGATCTCCTTGCTGTCCAAGGGACTCTCAAGAGTCTCCTCCAACACCACAGTTCAAACGCGTCAATCATCAATTCTTTGGTGCTCAGCTTTCTTTATGGTCCAACTCTCACATCCATACACGACTACTGGAAAAACCATAGCTTTTACTATGGGGACTTTTCTCAGTAAAGTGATGTCTCTGCTTTTTAATACACTAAGTTTGTCATAGCTTTCCTTCCAAGGAGCATCTTTTAATTTAAAAAATACGAATTCAACACAAATTGTAGAATTTCACTTTCACTTTTAACACAATACCTGGGAGCACACTTCAAGGTTGCATTTGTGAGCATCGTCTAAAGAGCAGGCCTATGCTGGACAGCTCTTTGACCTTCCCTTACTCTTCAGCACTGGGAGGTAGGGGACATCCTTCTCTCTGCAAGTACACTGCTGCAGTGATTTTCTCCTTCACAGCTCCTTCTCAACATAATATACTGAAACATGCTTAGAGAAAGATGTATGTACATCGTCCAGCTGGCCACTGGCCTTAAGATGCCACCCCCCTCCATGTTAGGAAAAGGTGTGTTAACTAATAGTAGAGGAAACTTCACACCTGATCATATAAATTGCAGCTGCGTTGGCCACAGCTTGAGTTAGAGCACTGCATAACTGAGAATCAGTTCAGTTCAGTTCATTTCAGTCACTCAGTCGTGTCCGAATCTTTGTGATCCGATGGACTGCAGCACGCCAGGCTTCCCCGTCCTTCACCAACTCCTAGAGTTTACTGAAACACATGTCCATGGAGTCAATGATGCCATCCAACCATCTCATCCTCTGTCGTCCCCTTCTTCTCCCACCTACAATCTTTTCTAGCATCAGGGTCTTTTCCACTCAGTCAGTTCTTTGCATCAGGTGGCCAAAGGATTGGAGTTTCAGTTTCAACATCAGTCCTTCCAATGAACACTCAGGATTGATCTCCTTTAGGATGGACTGTTTGGATCTCCTTGCAGTCCAAGGGACTCTCAAGAGCCTTCTCCAACACCACAATTCAAAAGCATCAATTCTTCCACGCTCAGCTTTCTTTATAATCCAGCTCTCACGTCCATACATGAGTACTGGGAAAACCGTAGCTTTGACTGGACGGACCTCTGTTGGTAAGGAACACTTAACTCACCCCAGTGACGCCCTTCTGTGTCTCCCTGTTTTATGGATTTCCTGAGTTTCATCTTAGCTCTTCCGCTGTGTTTCCTCCTGCAGGCAGGCCCACCCCCATCTCTTTCATAGAGCCCCAGGCTCTAGGCACCCTGTGCATGCCCCCCCCCCAGGATGAAATCCTACTCTTGGAAACACTCATTCATGCAGACATGCTTGTGTTCATTCCTGGCCCTCCAGATTGTTTGCTATTCGTAAGTCAGCTTATCCTGCCTGCATAGACACAAGGGCATGTATCGCCCCCAGCTACATTCCAAATCACATGGAAGCTACAGGTTTGGGGCTCCCAAGACTGGCTGGGTGAGATGATTCCGTTCAGCAGTTGCGTTCAGGACAGACTATATTTTGGCTTTCCCTGGTGGCTCAGATATTAAAGAATTTGCCTGCAATGCAAGAGACCAGAGTTTGATCCTTAGGTTGGTAAGATCCGCTGGAGGAGGGCATGACAACCCACTCCAGTTTTCTTGCCTGGAGAATCCTCACAGATAGAGGACCCTGTGGGCCCCAGTCCATGGGGTTGCAAAGAGTCAGACACCACTGAGTGACTAAGTACATAGTTGTTTTTTTTTTTTTTTTTAATAAAAGCTTTGGAGAAAACATATAATGGGCTGAGAGAGGAGCAGAACAGGAGGAGTCTAGGGATTGTTGTCAGAAATCTTGCTAGTGTGCACACTGGTTATGTCATGGAACCCGTACCCATCACAAGACAAATTCACTGGCTAAAGTGTATTTTTCCAGGTCTGCTCCGTATCACGCATGGAGCTCTTGCCTTGGTAGGACTGTCACATGTGTAGGAGAGATTGTTTGACCAGATTCTCCAGACTGTAACATTCCTACTTCCTTACTTACATACCATTACCTCCTTACCTACAGCCTTCTCTGTTATCTGCATAACATTTCAGACAATGTGTGGGTCCAGAATCTGACTTTAGCCTGACAGAGAAAGAGCTTTTTTTTTTTTTTTTTTTTTACAGATACATCCTGCTTGTTACTGGAAATGGGGGTTTATTACTTCTCAAACCTGGTTCTCTTGCATTGCAGGCAGATTCTTTACCATCTGAGCTGCCAGTGAAGCCCCATTACTTCTCACAGTTCTACAAAAACTGTCATCAACTGACAAGATTTTTCTGATAATCTGAGTCTAATTATTTCCACTAGTCTGATAAATCCACTTTTCTTTCCTATTATATATGATAGAAAAATGTTGAAGGGAAAGCAAAGGAGGGTGAAAGCTTGTGTATGATATTCAGATCATGTCACTACAGTGTTCAAGCTTTTCCCTTTAGAAGTAATTACTGTGCAAAGAACGCCTCAAGGGCCCTATATTTTTCCATCATAAAGCAAAATATAGATTTAATAAAAGGGCCTGAAGACTGGCTTTTGGCACCATAATTAACTTTCAAAGGGGTTGTTTGCATTTTTTGACTCATGAAACCCTATTTCGGATTCAATTTGGTCTGTAATCAATACTTCACAGTTTTCTCTTTTGTGTGTGACATGTATGGAAAACTGTTCTGCTTTTGTTGTTGTTTTAATTCACACTGCATAAATAACACTATGATGTGTATTATAAACGCTGAGGATGTGGAAATTAGACAATATGTCAGAGTGCAGAATTGACTCAGACTGGATTGTTGATTTCTTAGCTGTGAATAGGAAACAAGTTAAAGAAATAGTGTTCATTTTCTTGGAAGGGAAAGAAACCAGAAACCGACAAGCTCATTCCTAGAGAGAACCATGCTTGGGTTTCTACCCAAGACAAAAACTGAAGACTTAGTAAATCTTACCCTGGGATAGGACAGGGAGGTTATGTTTTTAACCGCTGCCCAAAATATTTTCAGCATCTGTTTTCCACCTTTTTCGTCTCATGACTATGGTAAGTGACTGCAGCCATGAAATTAAAAGACGCTTACTCCTTGGAAGAAAAGTTATGACCAATGTAGACAGTGTATTGAAAAGCAGAGATATTACTTTGCCAACAAAGGTCCGTCTACTCAAGGCTATGGTTTTTCCTGTGGTCATGTATGGATGTGAGAGTTGGACTGTGAAGAAGGCTGAGCACCAAAGAATGGATGCTTTTGAACGGTGGTGTTGGAGAAGACTCTTGAGAGTCCATGGGACTGCAAGGAGATCCAACCAGTCCATTCTAAAGATCAGCCCTGGGTGTTCTTTGGAAGGAATGATGCTAAGGCTGAAACTCCAGTACTTTGGCCACCTCATGTGAAGAGTTGACTCATTGGAAAAGACTTTGACACTGGTAGGGATTGGGGGCAGGAGGAAAAGGGGACGACAGAAGATGAGATGGCTGGATGGCATCACCAATTTGATGGACGTGAGTTTGAGTGAACTCCAGGAGTTGGTGATGGACAGGGAGGCCTGGCATGCTGTGGTTCATGGGGTTGCAAAGAGTCGGGCACGACTGAGCAACTGAACTGAACGGAACGGAAATGAATTATCATTCTACTTAAATTTTTATTATCATTTTTTGACTGTGTCGAATCTTCACTGCATCTTTCGTGGCTCTTTCGTGACCGTGCGTGGGCTCAGTAGTTGCCGTGCGTGGGCTCAGTAGTTGCCGTGCGTGGAGGCTCTTTCGTGGCCGTGCGTGGAGGCTCTTTTGTGGCCGTGCGTGGGCTCAGTAGTTGCCGTGTGTGGACTACAGTTGTGGTGTGTAGGCTCCGTTGCCCCGAGCCATGTTGGATCTTAGTTCCCTGACCAGGGATCAAACCTGCAGCATCTGCTGCATTACAAGGCAGATTCCTAGCCACTGGACCACCAGGGAAGTCCTTCATTCTGTGTTTTAAATTCATTATAATTCAGTGACTTGTATACCTAGCCAACTCACCGGGAATTACACCAGCTCCATTCAGAGGCGCTTCATGCCTCTAGAATCTGCAGTGTTACCAGCCATCAGTCCACGATCCTCACCTCCTTTCTGTTACCCCCTCTACTGGTGTGCAGGCTGAAACTAAGGCCCTGATTCTGTTGCAGGAAAGGCGATCCACTCTTAGGGCCCGGCAATGGGCTCTTGTCTGACACTCGGAAATGAGTTTTCCGAGGAGACATTGCTTCTGACAAAGCAAGAGACTGTATCGGCAAAGGACGCCTGGGCAGAGAGCAGGAGGGTAAGGGAAACCAGGAGGACTGTTCAGCCACATAGTTTTATGGTGGTGAGGTTAGTTTCCAGGTTGTCCCTGGCCCATCATTCTGACTCAGGGTCCTTCCTGGTGGTTCATGCATTGCTCGGTCAAGATGGATTCCGGCGAGGAGGATTCTGGAAGGTTGGTAGGACATTTGGTATTATATCCTTTTGAGCTTTCCCGAACTCTTCCAGTTGATGGTGTCTTGTTAGTTCCCTGTTCCTTACCGGGACCTTCTGTTGTAAGATAACTCATGAAAGTGGTTCCTCTGGTGCCTGGCCAGGGTGAGTGGTTTCAGTCAGTGTTTTCCCTAACATTTCCAACCAGAAGATGACAGGATAAGGCAGGCAGATGAGTGATGATCAGATAACTCGCCTGTGATCACACCTGAATGAGTAGGATACTTTCTGAAGCGTCTGATTTCCGAAATGTCTGTTTGCGTGGAGAGAAAGTAAAAGTGTTGTTGCTCATTCGTGTCCAGCTCTTTCTGACTCCATGGACTGGAGCCCACCAGGCTCCTCTGTCCATGGAATTCTCTAGGTAAGAATAGTAAAGTGGATTGCCATTTCCTTTCCAAGGGATCTTCCTGACCCAGGGGTTGAAACCCAGGTCTCCTGCATTGCAGGTGGATTCTTTACCGACTGAGCTATGAAGCCAAGGCTGGTTTACAACTGGCCTTGCCAAGTCTCACCCAGACCTCAGCAAAACCACCACCCATAGACCTCCACACAAAGCCAAGTTCAGCAACAGCAAAGCAAGAAATCCCAAACCCAGTGGGGAATGCAGCATGCCAGTCAACTCATCCTTCAGGGTCCTGTAATAGAGACTGAAATGTTGCCTCGGGGTCAGCCCCAAACACGCTGTGATGATAGAGACCACGCAGGATGAAGGTGAATGGATATGAACCCCGGAGCTCTGGACTCAGCTCTGCAGGAAAATGCATCCCGTCTCTGTTGACCCTGGTGACTCTGGGGACGAGACCCGTCTCTGTGGTGGGTCATCCTGTGCACTGCGGCCCACCCACCAGATGCTGCTGGCAAACCTCCCACCCACAGTGGTGGCTGAAAAATGTCCCCTGCGCTCAGTCGTGTCCGACTCTCTGTGATCTCATGGACTGTAGCCCGCCAGGCTCCTCTGTGCATGGGATTCTCCAGGCAAGAATACTGGAGTGGCTGGCCATTTCCTCCTGCAGGGGGGTCTTTCTGACCCAGGGGTCGACCTGCGTCTCTCACACTGCAGGTGGATTCTTTACCGACAGAGGCACTGGGGAAGCCCCGTCTGTGTCGCGAGGACCGCGTTCCACAGCCTTAGTTGCTGCCGACTTTATTCAGCAGTATCGTGCCTCCACCTGCCCTTCCTTAGGGCACTGACGAATAGCAGTGCTGTGCCCTTCAGAGGCAGAGAAGGCCATGGCATCCCACTCCAGTACTCTTGCCTGGAAAATCCCATGGGCTGCAGTCCATGGGGGCCCAGAACAAGGCCAGAGTGCAAGAAAGGAAAGATCCTTGGAGCATGCAAAACTTCACCGTTGCATTTCCATATTAATTACAGCTCCAGTCAGGATAGCAATGGCGGGGAGGGGGGTCCCATGATTTCCTCTTTGAACTTCTGGACCCTGGAGCACCGTAAAAGATCTTGTGCCGGAGGGGAGGGAAAAAAAAAAAAAAAAAACGACTCAACGACTCTCCTTCGGAATGGCAATCTATCAGCTGAATGGCACTTTATGATTGCTATTAATTATTTGGGGGAGAATTTCCATCCTAAATTATGAAAGTGAAGGAGCCTGAAAAATTGAATTTACTCAAAATGCTCACCCCGGGGTAATCTATTAACATAGTGCCTTTGAAAGTCATCTCCCTAAGAGAACGCATAAAACTGTTGGAGCTGGAAAACTGCCACGTCGAGATATTTCGAGTCTGAATCATCAGATCATGCAAGGGAGAGTCTGATTCTTTTCCAGGTTTCTGATGTCTTATGGACACGACTTCTCTTCATGATTTTGCCAACATTCTACTGTCCATGAACACTGCTCTCAGATACCGAACAACATATTTATCCTTAAAGTGCTGTGAATACACACACCAAATTTCCCACTGTGCTGTGTAATATGCTTTTACTCCTTGGGGTGCAATCCAGAAATTTTACAATCTTGAACTGGAGACTGGAGCATATGACTGTATCTGCAGTGAATACACAGTTAGAATAGACAGCACTTTGTAATTCGGGATAGTATTTCACCGTGCATCTCATTAATGTCTAGCTTTATTAATATTTTGTTAAATATCTATGATGTGTTCCACAATTGATATCAAGCACTCATTTGGATTTGAAATAAAATACAGGATTCTCACAGAAGAACTGTACGAGAAAGTTCTCAATGACTTGATAACCACGGTGGTGTGGTCACTCACCTGGAGCCAGACATCCTGGAGTGTGAAGTCAAGTGGGCCTTAGGAAGCATTACTGTGAACAAAGTAGTGAAGGTGATTGAATTCCAGCTGAGCTATTTAAAATCCTGAAAGATGATGCTGTGAAAGTGCTGCACTCCATATGCCAGCAGATTTGGAAAACTCAGCAGCAGCCATAGGACTGGAAAATGTCCGTTTTCCTTCCAATCCCGAAGACGGGCAATGCCAAAGAATGTTCAAACTATGCCCAGTTGCACTCATTTCACATGCTAGCAACGTAATGCTCAAAATCCTTCAAGTTAGACTTCAACAGTACTTGAACTGAGAACTTGCAGACGTACAAGCTGGATTTAGAAAAGGCAGAGGAACCATAGATAAATTGCCAACATCCATTGGATCATAAAAAAAAGCAAGGGAATTCCACAAAAATATCTGTTTCTGCTTTACTGACTACACTAAAGCCTCTGACTCTGTGGATCTGAAAAACTGTGGAAAATTCTTCAAGAGATGGGAAAACCAGACCGCCTTACCTGCCTCCTGAGAAACCTGTATGCAGGTCAAGAAGCAACAGTTAGTACCGGACATGGAACAATGAACTGGTTAAAAATTGAGAAACGAGTATGTCAAGGCTGTATATCGTCACCCTGCTTGTTTAACTTTGATGCAGACTACATCATGAAATGCCACGCTGAAAGAATCACAAACTGGAATCAAGATTGCCAGGAGAAGTATCAAGAGCCTCAGATATTCAGATGAGACCGCTCTTACGGAAGAAAGCAAGAGGAACTAAAGAGCCTCTTGATAAAAGTGAAAGAGGAGAGTGAAAAGGCTGACTTAAAACTCAACGTTCAAAAAACTAAGATCATGGCATCCGGTCCCATCACTTCATGGCAAATAGATGGGGAAAAAGTGAAAGCAGTGACAGACTTTATTTTCTTGGACTCTAGAATCACTGCAGATGGTGACTGCAGCCACAAAATTAAAAGACGCTTGCTTCTTTGAAGAAAAGCTATGAGAAACCTAGACAGTGTATTAAAATGGAGAAACATCACTATTTGAGCAAAGGTCCGTCTAGTCGAAGCTATGGTTTTTCCAGTAGCCATGTATGGATGTGAGAGTTGGACCATAAAGCAGGCTGAATGCTGAAGAACTGATGCCTCTATTTTTCTGTTGAACCCAATATTCAAAGACAATAGGATTATAAAAATTATATGTTTCATAGACTTTAGTATAGTACTAAAAGTTTTGAGTTGGGACTTTAAAAAAAAATTATTTTATTTATTTATTATTATTATTTTTTTTTACTTTACAATATAGTATTGGTTTTGCCACACATCAACATGAATCCGCCACGGGTGTACATGTGTTCCCAATCCTGAACCCCCCTCCCACCTTCCCCGCCAACACCATCCCTCGGGGTCATCCCAGTGCACCAGCCCCAAGCATCCTGCACCCTGCATCGAACCTAACCTGGTGATTCATTTCTTGTATGATATTGCACATGTTTCAATGCCGTTCTCCCAAATCATCCCACCCTTGCCCTCTCCCACAGAGTCCAAAAGACGGTTCCATACATCTGTGTCTCTTTTGCTGTCTCGCATACAGGGTTATCATTACCATCTTTCTAAATTCCATATATGTGCATTAGCGTACTGTATTGGTGTTTTTCTTTCTGGCTTACTTCACTCTGTATAAGGACATTTTTAAATTAATTATTTTTGGCCGTGCTGTGCTGAGTCTTCATTGCTTGGCGGGCTTTCTCCCACTTAGGGGAATAAGAGCTACACTCCAGCCATGGTACACAGGCTTCTCATTGTGGTAGCCCCTCTTATCATGCAACATGGGCCCTAGGCACACAGGCTCAGCAGTTGTGGCGCACACTCAGGCTTAGTTGCCACGCGGCATGTGGGAACTTCCCAGGCGAGGGATCGAACCCATCTACCCTGCAGAGGCAGGTTGACTCTTAACCATTGGACCAGCACATTTTGCTTTCAGGCTTAGTGCTTTGGGGCGACTAAGGGACAAGCAAGAAAGAGTTGTAATAGAATTATGGATGTGTGACGAACATTTTTTCGATCCATAGTTTCTCAAGTCTAGTTAAGACCCTGTCCCTCACACATATCCTAAATAATGTGTTTTTTAGAAGCATGGCAAAACCTGTCTGGTTGCCTTCAGGTAAAGTTTGTTATGTATGGCAGTAAGAGTCCTATAAAATAGACTCTTTCACACATTGATTTGCCAACAAAAAAAGTCACAGATTTGTATCTGCTAATTAATTCAGGAATGAGTAAAACAATTCTATAATGCATTCAATGTCCCTTGAATCAGATATAAGGCACAAAAACACCAAAAAGCTATGGTGATGTTGTTGGATATAGACCACCTTAAAATGTAATCATCTGTTCCCCTTATTAATGAAAACAAAATGCAAGTAATTAATATACGATTGTGTATATACATACCCACACAACATTAGTTATATAGCAAGCAGCAAAGGTGAGGTTTATGGAACATGTTACTTTAAGAAGGGACATGGAAATATGTTTGGTCCAAATCTAATTGTACTGTATAGTTAAATAAATCCTTTCAGACTAGTCTTTGAATGAATATTGCTCAGACCTGAATCCCAACTTTAGGTATATTTATTTCACCTTATGCTTGTTGAATCCACTAGACTCATGGCTCAGATAGTAAAAAATCTGCCTGCAATGTAGGAGACCCTGGTTTAATACCTGGGTTGGGAAGTTCCCCTGGAGAAGGGAAGGGCTACCTACTGAAAGTGAAAGAGGAGAGTGAAAAAGTTGGCTTAAAGCTCAACATTCAAAAAACGAAGATCATGGCATCTGGTCCCACCACTTCATGGGAAATAGATGGGGAAACAGTAGAAACAGTGTCAAAAATCACTGCAGATGGTAACTGCAGCCATGAAATTAAAAGACACTTACTCCTTGGAAGAAACGTTATGACCAACCTAGATAGTATATTCAAAAGCAGAGACATTACTTTGCCGACTAAGGTTCGTCTAGTCAAGGCTATGGTTTTTCCTGTGGTCATGTATGGATGTGAGAGGTTGACTGTGAAGAAGGCTGAGCACCGAAGAATTGATGCTTTTGAACTGTGGTGTTGGAGAAGACTCTTGAGAGTCCTTTGGACTGCAAGGAGATCCAACCAGTCCATTCTGAAGGAGATCAGCCCTGGGATTTCTTTGGAAGGAATGAGGCTAAAGCTGAAGCTCCAGTACTTTGGCCACCTGATGCGAAGAGTTGACTCATTGGAAAAGACCCTGATGCTGGGAGGGATTGGTTGCAGGAGGAGAAGGGGACAACAGAGGATGAGATGGCTGGATGGCATCACCAACTTGATGGACGTGAGTCTGAGTGAACTCCGGGAGATGGTGATGGACAGGGAGGCTTGGCGTGCTGCAATTCATGGGGTCGCAAAGAGTCGGACATGACTGAGCAACTGAACTGAACTGAACCCACTCCAGTTTTCTTGGGCTTCCCTGGTGGCTCAGACAGTAAAGAATCCACGTGCAATACGGGAGACCTGGGTTAGACCCCTGAGTTAAGATGATCCCCTGGAGAAGGGAAGGCTACCCACTCCGGTATTCTTGCCTGGAGAATCCCATGGACAGAGGAGCCTGGCGGGCTTCACTCCACAGTGAGGCAGAGCTGGACACGACTGAGCAACTTTCACTTTCATTCCTGATGAAACTAATGGCCTTTATTCTTTTCACGCTCCTATTTCTGATTTACACAGCATCCTGGCTTGCGTGTCTCTTGTATCGACAAAGATGACTACTTGATTTGTCCCTGTTTTGTTGTGCCTATAAAAATGCCCAGGATGTGTCTCCTTTTTTCTGTCACTACACAAAGGTATTATATAAACTATTGACTGTATTCCCCACACTGTACATTTCACACCAATGACCCATTCATTTTGCACCTGGAAGTTTGTGCTTCTTTCTTGATTTTATTTATTTCTTTATTGCCTGTCCTCCTCACAAGCTTTAGGAGCAAAGACAGAAACTTTATAATGAATCCATCAACATGACCTAAAGAGAAAAAGGAGATTCAAAGCAAGTAAAAAATATTGAGGAAAATGATAGTCATCAGGAGTAGGTGTCATAATTTTTATTCTTAAGTTTTCTAGCATCTAATCTTGTTGACAGAATGTGGTCCACTGGAGAAGGGAATGGCAAACTACTTCAGTATTCTTGCCTTGAGAACCCCATGAATAGTATGAAAAGGCAAAATGATAGGATACTGAAAGAGGAACTCCCCAGGTCAGTAGGTGCCCAACATGCTACTAGAGATCAGTGGAGAAATAACTCCAGAAAGAATGAAGGGATGGAGCCAAAGCAAAAACAATACCCAGCTGTGGATGTGACTGGTGATAGAAGCAAGGTCCGATGCTGTAAAGAGCAACATTGCATAGGAACCTGGAATGTCAGGTCCATGAATCAAGGCAAATTGGAAGTGGTCAAACAAGAGATGGCAAGGGTGAATGTCAACATTCTAGGAATCAGCGAACTAAAATGGACTGGAATGGGTGAATTTAATTCAGATGACCATTATATCTACTACTGCAGGCAGGAATCCCTTAGAAGAAATGGAGTAGCCATCATGGTCAACAGAAGAGTCCAAAATGCAGTACTTGGATGCAATCTCAAAAACGACAGAATGATCTCTGTTCGTCTCCAAGGCAAACCATTCAATATCACAGTTATCCAAGTCTATGCCCCAACCAGTAATGCTGAAGAAGCTGAAGTTGAACGGTTCTATGAAGACCTACAAGACCTTTTAGAGCTAACACCTAAAAAAGATATCCTTTTCATTATAGGGGACTGGAATGCAAAAGTAGGAAGTCCAGAAACACTTGGAGTAATAGGAAAATTTGGCCTTGGAATGTGAAATGAAGCAGGGCAAAGACTAATAGAGTTTTGCCAAGAAAATGCACTGGTCATAGCAAACACCCTCTTCCAACAACACAAGAGAAGACTCTACACATGGACATCACCAGATGGTCAACACCGAAATCAGATTGATTATATTCTTTGCAGCCAAAGATGGAGAAGCTCTGTACAGTCAACAAAAACAAGACCAGGAGCTGACTGTGGCTCAGATCATGAACTCCTTATTAGCAAATTCAGACTCAAATTGAAGAAAGTAGGGAAAACCGCTAGACCATTCAGGTATGACCTAAATCAAATCCCATATGATTATACAGTGGAAGTGAGAAATAGATTTAAGGGACTAGATCTGATAGATAGAGTGCCTGATGAACTATGGAATGAGGTTCATGATAGGAGACAGGGATCAAGACCATCCCCATGGAAAAGAAATGCAAAAAAGCAAAATGGCTGTCTGAGGAGGCCTTACAAATAGCTGTGAAAAGAAGAGAAGTGAAAAGCAAAGGAGAAAAGGAAAGATATAAGCATCTGAATGCAGAGTTCCAAAGAAGAGCAAGAAGAGATAAGAAAGCCTTCTTCAGCGATCAATGCAAAGAAATAGAGGAAAAGAACAAAATGGGAAAGACTAGAGATCTCTTCAAGAAAATCAGAGATACCAAGGGAACATTTCATGCAAAAATGGGCTCAATTAAGGACAGAAATGGTATGGACCTAAGAGAAGCAGAAGATATTAAGAAAAGGTGGCAAGAATATACAGAGGAACTGTACAAAAAAGATCTTCATGACCCGGATAATCACGATGGTGTGATCACTCACCTAGAGCCAGACATCCTGGAATGTGAAGTCAAGTGGGCCTTAGAAAGCATCACTACAAACAAAGCTAGTGGAAGTGATGGAATTCCAGTGGAGCTCTTTCAAATCCTGGAAGATGATGCTGTGAAAGTGCTGCACTCAATATGCCAGCCACTTAGGAAAACTCAGCAGTGGCCACAGGACTGGAAAAGGTCCGTTTTCATTCCAATCCCAAAGAAAGGCAATGCCAAAGAATACTCAAACTACCACACAAGTGCACTCATCTCACGCTAGTAAAGTAATGCTCAAAATTCTCCAAGCCAGGCTTCAGTAATACGTGAACCGTGAACTTCCACATGTTCAAGCTGGTTTTAGAAAAGGCAGAGGAACCAGAGATCAAATTGCCAACATCTGCTGGATCATGGAAAAGGCAAGAGAGTTCCAGAAAAACACCTATTTCTGCTTGATTGACTATGCTAAAGCCTTTGACTGTGTGGATCACAATAAACTGTGGACAATTCTGAGAGAGATGGGAATACCAGACCACCTGACCTGCCTCTTGAGAAATCTGTATGCAGGTCAGGAAGCAACAGTTAGGACTGGACATGGAACAGCAGACTGGTTCCAAATAGGAAAAGGAGTATGTCAAGGCTGTATATTGTCACCCTGCTTATTTAACTTGTATGCAGAGTACATCATGAGAAACGCTGGACTGGAAGAAACAAAAGCTAGAATCAAGATTGCCGGGAGAAATATCAATAACCTCAGATATGCAGATGACACCACCCTTATGGCAGAAAGTGAAGAAGAACTAAAAAGCCTCTTGATGAAAGTGAAAGACGAGAGTGAAAAAGTTGGCTTAATGCTCGACATTCAGAAAACGAAGATCATGGCATCTGGTCCCATCACTTCATGGGAAATAGATGGGGAAACAGTGGAAACAGTGTCAGACTTTATTTTTTTAGGCTCCAACATCACTACAGATGGTGACTGCAGCCATGAAACTAAAAGACACTTACTCCTTGGAAGAAAAGTTATGACCAACATAGATAGTATATTCAAAAGCTGAGACATTACGTTGCTGACTAAGGTCCATCTAGTCAGGGCTATGGTTTTTCCTGTGGTCATGTGTGGATGTGAGAGTTGGACTGTGAAGAAGGCTGAGCACCAAAGAATTGATGCTTTTATTTATTTTTTAATTTATTTTTATTTTATTATTTATTTATTTATTTATTTTTTATTTTACTTTACAATTCTGTATTGGTTTTGCCATACATTGACATGCATCCACCACGGGGAATTGATGCTTTTAAACTGTGGTGTTTGAGAAGACTCTTGAGAGTCCCTTGGACTGCAAGGAGATCCAACCAGTCCAATCTGAAGGAGATCAGCCCTGGGATTTCTTTGGAAGGAATGATGCTAAAAAGCTGAAACTCCAGTACTTTGGCCACCTCATGCGAAGAGTTGACTCATTGGAAAAGACTCTGATGCTGGGAGATTGGGGGCAGGAGGAGAAGGGGACTACCGAGGATGAGATGGCTGGATGGCATCACTGACTCGATGGACGTGAGTCTGAGTGAACTCTGGGAGTTGGTGATGGACAGGGAGGCCTGGTGTGCTGCGATTCATGGGGTCGCAAAGAGTCGGACACAACTGAGCGAGTGAACTGAACTGAACTGAATGTTGTTGTTTTCTTGGTTCCTTGGTAAGTAACATGACTATTCTCCACAGAAATTAAAAAATTCCTGAAGACATAAATTTGTAGTTCAGTTCAGTCTCTCAGTCCTGTCTGACTCTTTGTGACCCCATGGACTGCAGCACGCCAGGCTTCCCCGTCCATCACCATCTCCTGGAGCTTGCTCAAACTCATGTCCATTGAGTCAGTGATGCCATCCAACCATCTCATCCTCTGTTGTCCCCTTCTCCTCCTGCCTTCAATCTTTCCCAGCATCAGGGTCTTTTCAAATGAGTCAGTTCTTCACATCAGGTGGCCAAAAGTTTCAGCTTCAGCATCAATCCTTCCAATGAATGTTCAGGACTGATTTCCTTTAGGATGAATTGCTCTGATCTCCTTGCAGGACAAGGGACTCTCAAGAGTCTTCTCCAATACCACAGTTCGAAAGAATAAATTCTTTGGTGCTCAGCTTTCTTTAGAGTCCAGCTCTCACTATAAATTTGTAAAGGAGAACTAAAGTCTGTGCAGTTTGTTTTGTTCCAGTTAACCTTAAAATGATGCTAACACTGTACTTTGGAGTTTGTCTACATTGAAGAAATCTTTAGGCATTGATATTTGCAAAATCTATAACATATGAATGAATGTACACTTGCAAATGTGGATTTGCATTTTCATTATGAAATGCACTTCTTATCATCTCCTGATTATGCAGTCTGACTTCAGAGTGTACCCTTTGCAAAAGTTGTTCCTTTTCCAGTAACTTTCTTCCTCTTCTTGGCTCTCAGGTTGATTTCAAATCTGCTCTGTGCAATCTAGCCTGTCTTTCTCTTCCTTCTCACTCCCCTGGTGGCTCAGATGGTAAAGAATCTGCCTGCAATGCAGAAGACATAAGAGACCCGGGTTTCATCCCTGGGTCGGAAAGATTCCCTGGAAAAGGACATGGCAACCCACTCCAGAATTCATGCCTGGAGAACTCCATGGACAGAGGAGCCTGGTGGGCTACAGTCCATGGGGTCACAAAGAGCCAGATATGACTGATTAACTAACTCTTAGGCTTCCCTTGTGGCTCAGACAGTAAAGAATCCGCCTGCAGTGTGTGAGACCTTGGTTTGATCTCTGGGTCGGGAAGATTCCCTGGAGAAGGAAATGGCAACCCACTCCAGTATTCTTCCCTGGAGAATTCCGTGGACAGAGGAGCCTGGAGGGCTACAGTCTATAGGGTCGGACAAAGAGTTGGACACGACTGAGCAATTTTCACTTTTCCATTTTTCATTCAGTGAGGCTGATCCCGGTTCCTGGGTCAAGTGGTGCCCTCTTGCAAACATGAAGCTAAGGGCACGTTTGAAAAGAGGGAATAGACGGTGTTCCGTTTTGCGGGGGAATAGGTGCCCTTCTCAAGAGCTGATGGTCTTCTAAATCACAACTGTGTCTTACTTATTTTCCCATGTCTTCTTTTTAACCCAAATCATGGTGCACAGTTTGCCTTGTTAATCACTGTTGACTTATGTGTTCATGATGTATTGTTACAGAATCTTTCCTTAAGGCAAGTGAGAAGTGAGAGTCTTACTTAAGGAGCTGTATATAACTAAAGAAAATAAGAAGGACTCTCCTTCCCGATGAGTCCAATTCATGTTAGAAACGTAACTAAAACCTAATGTCTTCCTACCCAAATGGTGTTTAATGTGAACACTGCTTGGCTGTAATTTGAACTAAGTTTAAGAAATACATATATATGCTTTGTTGGACTTCCCTGGTGGTCCAGGGGTTAAGACTTCTTCCACTGCAGTGGGTACAGGTTCAATCCCCAGTCAAGGAACAAAGATCCCACATGCGATGCATGATTATTTCTAAGAATCCATTCATTCTGGGGGAGGTGGAGGAAATGAGACATCAGTTCAATCCCTGGGTAGGGAAGATCCCTTGGAGGAGGAAATGGTGACCCACTCCAGTATTCTTGCCCGGAGAATCCCATGGACAGAGGGGCCTGGAGGGCTATACAGTCCATGAGGTGGACTGAATGGCTTACATTTTCCCTCTCATGTGAGCCTGAAGCATTGCAGAACAAATCTCAATATATATTTAGTGATATTCACTTGCAGGGGAAAAAAAAGTGAAATAGGAAATTAAAAACAAAAACAAAAACTATTATTCTCAAGTTAAACATCTCAGCATATATAAACATCATTTAATCAGGAAAAAAAAAAAAAAATCCTTCCCTGTGCCAGCAATTGCTTGTCAGCGATCTGAGGCAAATGCTTCCTTTGTCTTGATTCTAAAGAACAGAGATAAGCCGTAAGATGATAATCTGTCTGCTGAGGTGGGGATATGGGAAATTGAGACAGTTACCATTCTCAGCTGCCTCCAAAGGGTTAGACAAAGAAAACAAAACGAAATGAAGACAGAGAGAAGGAAGACTCTAGGCTTCCAGCCCACATGCCCAGAGGTTTCATCACAGGAAAAAGGAGGACATCTCAGAGCTGAGGGCAGAAAATTGCGTGGCAGAACTGACACAGAAAAAAAAAAAAAAAGATAGAAAGAATGTGGTGCAGTTGAATGCATTGCTGCTGTTTTATGCTTTGGTCTTTCGGCCACCAGGCGTGTGAGATCTACCTCCCCGACCAGGGACTGAACCTACACGCCCTCCAATGCAGGCCTTGGAAGGTGGAGTTTTTATTCTTAGTACTATTTTATTCATTTATGGAGTGTATTTATTTTTGGCTGTGCTGGGTGTCCGTTGCTGCGTGGGCTTTTGTCTAGTTGTGGCGAGTGGGGCGGGGGTGGGGGTGCTTACCCTGTGGTTGTGGTTTCCCTGGGCTCAGTGCAGGGCCTTCTCTTGTTGCCGAGCACAGGCTCTGGGGTGCTTGGGCTCAGCGGGTTGTAGCTCCCCCCGCTCTAGAGCACAGGCTCAGCAGTTGTGGCGCACGGAGCTTAGTTGCCCCAAGGCACGTGCGGTCTTCCTGGAGGAGAGACTGAGCTCGGGTCCGCCCTGCATTCACAGGCAGAGTCTTTACCCCAGAGCCACCGGGAAAGCCGACATGGCAAAGTTGTAACCACTGGGCTGCCAGGGCAGTCCGGCGGCTTGCGATTTTTTAAATGAACAGAAGCAGGTTTAGCCAACCGGATGAGGGGATTGTCAGTCACATCACAGCGGGTGTCGCGTATCATCTGATTCTTTTTCAAAGCCAGTTTTATTTGGCTGAGTCTAGGGAGGACAGAGAAATATAAATATATATGTTTTTAATGGAGAATTTTTTTTTTTTTTTTAATGACTGGGCCATGCTGCACAGCAATGTATAATCTTAGGTCTGCTTGAAAGTGAAAGGGAAAGTCACTCAGTTGTGTCCAAGTCTTTGGGACCCCATGGACTGTAGCCCGTCAGGCTCCTCTGTCCATGGAATTCTCCAGGCAAGGATTCTGGAGTGGGTTGCCATTTCCTTCTCCAAGGGATCTTCCCAACCCAGGGATCAAACCCAGATCTCTTACATTGCAGGCGGACTCTTTCCTGAGCCATCAGGGAAGCCTGCAACCCTCTACATTGGAAGTGTGGAGTCTTAACCATTGGACCATTCAGGAAGTCCTTAAAAATATTTTAAAAACCAGTCTTAGAAGACACAGCCTCAAAATTTTAGCCTTTGTGTTTGTTCTGTATGAAACGTATTTAGCACATTCATTACTGGAAGCTAAGTATTCATTATCTAGATAGCCAATATTATGTCTCCCTGACATTTTGTTACAGTAATGACAACAGGAAGAAGAATCAGCTCAGGCTGGACAAACATGATACATTCATTGCTGCTAACTAAACATTCTGTCTAAGCTACACTTTGCAGAAATGAAAACAGCTACACCACAATCGCCATATTTGGGTGAAACCTGATGTCTAAAATGAAACTTCAGTAGACACTTTTAGACCCAGGTCACCAAAGAACACCTTTCAGCTTTCACCCCAAATTTGTTATCGTTCCAGGGCTTCTCAGTATTGACCCCACTGACTCTTGGGAGACGATCAGTCTCCCTGATGAGTCGTTCTGTGCACTGTGGGATGCCAACCAACATGCGTGACCTCCACCCACCAGATGCTGGTGGCAACCCTCTCACCCTCAGTGGTGACTGAAAAATGTCCCCAAGCATTACCAAATGACCCAATGTACTCAGTGACTCAGCTGTGTCCAACTCTTTGCGTCCCCATGGACTGTAGGCCCGCCAGGCTCCTCTGTCCATGGGATTTCCCAGGCAGGAATATTGGAGTGGGTTGCCGTTTCCTAGTCCAGGGGATCTTCCCGACCCAGGGATCGAACCCAGGTCTCCCTCACTGCAGGCGGATTCTTTACCAGCTCAGCCACCAGGAAAGCCGAAGAATACTGGAGTGGGTAGCGTATTCCTCCTCCAGGAGATCCTCCCATCCTAGGAATCGAACCCGAGCCTCTTACGTCTCCTGAATCGGCAAGCAGATTCTTCACCACTGCGCCACCCGGGCAGACAAGCAAAACTGAACGACCTTAGTTTCCCCAACTAGGACTCAAGCTCGGGTCTCTTGCATTTGAAGGCAGATTCTTAACCAGTGGGTCGCCTGGGAAGTCCCCGCTCTGGTGTTTTAAAACAAAGGAGGTCTTTTTTTTAAAAAAGGATTTCGTTTATTTTCGGCTGTGCTGTATCTTCATTGCTGTGCGGCCTTTTCTGGGGTTGCGGCAGGTGGGGGCTCCTCTCTAGCTGTCACGCACGATTTTCTCTCGTGGTGGAGCAGGTGGTCTAGGGCCTTGGGCTTCAGTCACTGGAGTACGTGGGCTCAGTTGCCCCTCAGCACGGGGCATCTTCCCAGACCGGGGACTGAACCGTGTCTCCTGCGTCAACAGGCAGATTCTTTACCGCTGAGCCGCGTGGGAAGCCGCTGTGTGCAGACTTTCTGACAACAGTCATTCTGATGTGTATGAGGCATTATCTAATTGTGGTTTGATGAGTAGTGGTGTTGAACATCTTTTCATGAGTCTGCTGGCCAGCTGTATGTCTCCTGAGGGGAAAAAAAAAGCCTATTCATACCCTCTTGCCTGTTTTTGAATTGGATTGTTTGGTTTTCACTCTGCAGTTGTTATGAGTTGTTTATATGTTTTAGGTATTAGCCCACTATGAAATATATGATTTGCGTATGTTTTCTCCCGTTAAGTAGGCTATCTTTTTATTGATCCTTTTCTTGTGCAGAAAATTTTTATGTTGACGTCCTCCCACTTACTTGTTTTTGCTTTTGTTGCCTTTTCTTTTGAAGTCAGATCCACAAAAATTATCACCAATGTGTAGTTAGTTCCCTCTTGGAGTTTTATGGTTTCAGGTCTTTGGTCCATCAGAGTTAATGTTTGGGTGTGGTGTAAGATAGGGGTCCAGTTAAATTCTTTTGCTTATGGCTGACCAGTTTCCTCAACACAGTTCATTGAAGATAGTGTCCTTTCTTCATTGTATATTCCTAATTTCTTTGTCATAAACTATTTGACTGTATACGGATAGACTGGTGGCTCAGATGGGAAAGAATCTGCCTGCAGTGCGGGAGACTTGGGTTTGAACCTTGGGTTGTGACTAGCCCCTGGAGGAGAGCATGACAACCCACTCCGGTGTTCTTGCCTGGAGAATCCCATGGACAGAGGAGCCTGGTGGGCTACGGTCCGTGGGGTTTGCAAACTGTCAGACGTGACTAAGTGAATAACCCTTTCATACTTCCAAATCCCTTTATATGCATGAGGACTTTCCTGGTGGGTCAGACAGTAAAGACTGCCTGCAGTGTAGGAGACCTGGGTTCCATCCTGAGCTGAGAAGATGCCCTGGAGAAGGAAATGGCAACCCACTCCAGCATTCTTGCCTGGAGAATCCCATGGACAGAGGAGCCTGGTGGGCTA
>NW_024070207.1:128626006-128723301 GCF_014754425.2 Oryx dammah
GCATTCTTGCCTGGAGAATCCCATGGACAGAGGAGCCTGGTGGGCTATATGGGGTCACAAAGTGTCGGACACGACTGAGTGACTAACACTTACTTATATGCATAAAATATATTGTTGCTTTTCAAATTTAATTTTCATCGTTTTTTTACATCTGTATACCTCTGCATTAAGCATACTTGTGAGATGGTTTATTTACCATCTGGAAACTTGAAAAAGAGCACCACTAAATTTTTAAACATGCAATAGAAATTTATATTACATGTGAATCTCCACATCTAAGAACTGTATTTTACAATTTCAAAAAGGTCCATTTTGCAGTTTCTAACTTTCAAAACCAAGCATAGTGGAATTCAACTAAAATTGTACTAAATTATTGATGTGGGATTTTTTTTTTTTTTTTGGCATAAGTGGCTCAAAAAATAGACCAGAGGCTTCTCTGAGGGCAATTTGGCCCCCGATCTCAGATTCTTTCACCAAGGCACACGCCGGAAAGCCCTGGACCAGGCAGCCGGCTCACCATAATTGACTGCTTAATGGAAAAGAATTGACCCTCCAGAGTTGCTCTTTTCTGCAAATGTGTCTTTCTCTCTCCTGCCAAGATATCTGTCTTTATCCACTTTCACCTACAGTCAATAGAGCCAGCATGAGAAGAATACAAATGCACGCTCATTTCAAAAAGAACTCTCCATTCACACCAGAAGCATAAGACACACCACTTTCTCTTGAGAGCTGGACTCAATCTCTAGAAATTAATGGGTCATGTGTTACAGTGAAAAAGTAGGAGGAGATGACTGCAGATTTGACCTTCCACTCCAGCACCTCCACTGTTTGTCTTTGTCACACAAAACTCGGGAACACCCACTACTTGTGTTTGTCGCAAACAAATCTGCACAAGTGGGTGCTGTGTTTCGGTCACAGGTTCCCACCGAAGTTAAACAGAAGGAGAGACTTCACGTCCATGCATGTGTACCGTTCAGTTCAGTCGCTCAGTTGTGCCTGACTCTGCGACCCCATGAACCGCAGCACGCCAGGCTGCTCCCTGTCCATCACCAACTCCTGGAGTCCACTCAGACTCATGTTCATTGAGTCGGTGATGCCATCCAACCATCTCATCCTCTGTCGTCCCCTTCTCCTCCTGCCCTCAATCTTTCCCAGCATCAGGGTCTTTTCCAATGAGTCAGCTCTTCGCATCAGGTGGCCAAAGGATTGGAGTTTTCAGCTTCAGGATCAGTCCTTCCACTAAATTTTCAGGGTTGATCTCCTTTAGGATGGACCGGTTGGAACTCCTTGCAGTGCAAGGGACTCTCAAGAGTCTTCTCCAGCACCACAGTTCAAAAGCATCAATTCTTCAGCACTCAAGAAAAGCTTGTAAAATTTATCACCTACGAATTTTGCCAAGTTGATTAAAGTCACCAACTTTGAGGTTCAAAACCGGAACAAATCCAGCCATGAGTAGTACAAACCAACTCAGACCTAGAAAGCACAGGTTTTAAAATCAGAACACCAAGACAAAGAAAATACTTTTTTTTTTTTTTTTTGCTGCACTGTGTGTTCTTGCCTGGAGAATCCCAGGGACGGGGGAGCCTGGTGGGCTGCCGTCTCTGGGGTCACACAGAGTTGGACACGACTGAAGCGACTTAGCAGTAGCAGCAGCAGCAGCTTGTGGGATCTTAATCTGCAACCAGGGATCAAACCCAGAACCATGGCAGTAACAGCACCACGTCCTAACCACTTGACCACCAGGGAGGTCCCTGAAAAGATCTTAAAAGTTGGAAAGGATTGACGAAAAAATAAAACAAAACCCAAAAGAATAACAATTAGCCTAACATCAGATTTCTGAGCACTAATATCAGCCTAGATTTTTGAATTCGGGAAAAAAAAAATATCCTTCCACAGCAGGGGCAGAGTAAAGACATTTTAAGTCCAAGAGATAGCCATAGAATTTTCCTTAGTGATGGCAGTGAAGGTCTCAGCGACGCTTTTAAAGTTATTTGAATAACAGTGCGAAAGTCTCAGAAGAAAGGTGCATAAGTTCAGGTTGAAGGGCTAGCACACAAGGAGAGGAATGTGAGTGAGGAATGTGCAGCGACAGAGAAACACGTCTTTATGAATCGAAAATAAGAAGGCCGTATGGCCCTGATGGTGCCCTATGATCGACCTAAGTATATATGACACCAGCTTATAAGCTGGAAAGAGAATGTCCACACTTTACATTTCTAAAGATCCTGGTCACATGCAGACTTCGATTAAAGCATGCCATCTGTGATAGAGAACAGACAGCAGAGAGGAAACACGGTCAAAGAAAAAAAAAAAAATCCAAACACCTAAACAATAAACACAGCCTCATAGATCCCATGGGGGGAAAAAAACAAAATAAATATATAGAGATAACCGAAAGGTGTAGGGTCTATCTTGCTTAAGACATGATTGAACAGAGACGTATTCATACATCTTTCGTTACCCACATGTTGTTGTTTAGTCCCTCGGTCTCGTCACACTCTTTGTGACCCCGTGGACTGTAGCCCGCCAAGCTCCTCTGTCCATGGGGTTCTCCAGGCAAGAATACTGGAGTGGGTTGCTTTTCCTTCTCCAGGGCATCTTCCCGACTCAGGGATCAAAGCTGGGTCTCCTGCACTGACAGGTGGGTTCTTCACCACTGAGCCAGCTGGAAAGCCCCAAGCCCAAACATTATTGACTGGAGACATTTTCACTTACACAATGGCCACAGGCATTCGTTTCTGCAAAAAAAAAAAAAAAAAAAATTCCCCGGTCAATTATGTGATAGCATGAACCCTCCACTCTTGAAAACAAGGTGATTTCTCTTGAAACACTCACAGGAAGCTCGCACAGGCAATGAAGAAATAGGGTTAGGGATCACGGCACTTGCACGACACAGTTTTGCTGTAGGTTGACCACACGGCCACGGGTAAGGCTTGAAGGTGACAGGTGGTTCCAGACCCTATGGTCTCCATGAAAGTTTCAGATCCACAAAGACTCTGGAGACAGGGCTTCGATATTGTTTTATATTTGTCATTGAGCTTTTCTTTGTATCAGTAAGAAAGCCAGAGAACAGAGGCCACAAGATACAGTGGAGCACAATGGAAGAAAAGCAGTGTGTGCACAACACAAGGGCTTGTGAAAGAAGATAAGATGAGAGAAAAGGGTTTGCGGCAGGATATTAGAACCCAGGCAGTCTGGAAATAAGCAGGCAAGAAGATCCTTAGAGTATGAGGCCAACAGACATGGGAATAAAGATACTCTTGTCCTCTGGAGTGTCTCCACGGGTTGATGATAACCATAGCTTCTGTTTCTTCTTTCGAGTTTCAGCATGGCAGACTTTGAAATAGCTTGAGGACCCAGCTAGGGGAAATAACCAATTGTTTCATATGGTGAAAAAGGTACAAAAGCTCAGTACAGTTTAAAAACCAGACTTTCTTTCCCTAAATTAAGTTGCAATGCCCCAAATTAAGTAAACGTGCTAGCTTTTAACCTGATGAGCTAGACATAAGACATGGCTCAGACGGTAAAGAATGTGCCTGCCAATGCAGGCGACTTGAGTTTGATCCCTGCTTCTGGAAGATCCCCTGGAGGAGGAAATGGCAACCCACTCCAGTATTCTTGCCTGGGAAATACCATGGACAGAGGAGCCTGGTGGACTACAGTCCATGGGGTCCTGAAGAGTCAGAAATCACTTAGCAACTAAATAAGAACAACATGACGTGTTTTGTTTCATGATCCTGCTGACAGTTGTAAGTATCACACAGATTTACAACAATGTGTGAGAGATTTTGCAGGTTACCATGTCCCAAGGTCCAATGGCATTCCTAACCTGTGAGCGTTGGTTGACCTGGAAGGGGTAATGTGTGTTTGGAGCTCAGACTTAGTACAAGTTTTAGCTCACCATGCTCATCTTAGCACGCCCCTTGAAATTCCCTTTATGAAAACACGGGGATAGCATCACTTTGAAGCATGCAATCATTTCATGCCTCCTTTGGGAATTTCAGCATCCTGCCCATCACACTTCTCCTGGCTGTACGTTGGACTTCTTTGGGACAGACCTCATGAGGCAAAGGGAAATGGTACAGTCTTGGATGCTACACTGAGGTGTCCTTTGTAGAACTGGCCACTTGGCTCTTCAAGATGAAAATTGGGATCTGTAGTGTTTTGCCATCTTGGTAAGTCAACATACACTCTGTAACTCACCAGCAAAATCAAACACCTCAGTCTTTGAGACAAAAGTAAGGAATGCTGTCCAACAGCCCCTCCCAGCACTGGAGCACAGCATTCAGGAACTTAGAGAAATAAATCATGGTGGTGAAATGCCAGCGTTCTACCCAAAGACGTCATCTCACAAGATCACCATAGCAATGTACACAACTTCACTTTCAGACAGATACGCTCTTAATAGCAGAGCATATCTATTTCATTCCACAGTAACGGTACCTTGATGGGATCAGTTTATCTTTGTGAGTGTTGTTGATGTTGACAGTTATACCTTCCAATATTTTTTATTGGTGAAATTTGATATTATTGTGTCTAATTATTTTACATGCATTTATTACCGAGTTCCTGTGGGGCAGACACTAATGGAATTTTATATCTTTTATTTTATAAGCTCTAGTGTTTTTTCTTATGTAATTCACTAAAGTGATGAGTGCTGCTGCTAAGTCGCTTCAGTGGTGTCCAACTCTGTGTGACCCCATAGACGGAAGCCCACCAGGCTCCCCCATCCCCAGGATTCTCCAGGCAAGAACACTGGAGTGGGCTGCCATTTCCTTCTCCAATGCATGAAAGTGAAAAGTGAAAGTGAAGTCACTCAGTCATGTCTGACTCTTGGCGACCCCATGGACTGCAGCCCACCAGGCTCCTCCGTCCATGGGATTTTTACAGGCAAGAGTACTGGAGTGGGGTGCCATTGCCTTCTCCAATGCATGAAAGTGAAAAGTGAAAGTGAAGTTGCTCAGTCGTGTCCAACTCTTCTCGACCCCATGGACTGTAGCCTACCAGGCTCCTAGGTCCATGAGATTTTCCAGGCAAGAACACTGGAGTGGGCTGCCATTTCCTTCTCCAGTACATGAAAGTGAAAAGTGAAAGTGAAGTTGCTCAGTCGTGTCCAACTCTTCTCGACCGCATGGACTATAGCATACCAGGCTCCTAGGTCCATGAGATTTTCCAGGCAAGAATACTGGAGTGGGCTGCCATTTCCTTCTCCAAAAGTGATGAGTAGCTAACCATAATTAGTTGGTTTATGCTTTATGAAATAATTCTGAAAAGTCAGGAATGAGTACAAAACTCGTGTTTTTATATGGTATGTGTGTGTATATGTTTTTGTACCAGTAATAGTATAAAGGGCAATTTCAGTGTATTGAAATCTCTCTAACCCAGTGGACTGGGCTAAAATGCAATTCAGATAGAGTTCATAGATTATTACAGTAACAAAAAAAGAATGATTTCCCAAGGTTCCCATGTCAAGTTCTTATCTTTCCTTTTAATTATCAGTATTAAATATTTGATAAAGCTTTCATTGAGTGTTTATAATCTATGCAGCATTATGGAATTAGAACAACAAAATAAGACAGTTTCTGAATCTAAAAATGTAAAACTGTGAGCATAAAGACGATTCAAGAATACTTGAACCATCTAGAGAAAGAAAAAAAAAATGTAGCAATCAAAAACGGCATTTTAGGTAAGAGTATTTAGAGCTGAATAGGATTACTGGATGAAAGTCTTTTCTTAGAAATCCATTATAAGCTGCATCTTTAAAAGCACTGGAGCTACCGAAATGAAGTCCTTTCACACAGAACTGGAAAACGTCTCGGAGAGGAGTACACAGACAGCAAAACTCAGCTGCAAACAGTACCGCCCTTTCATTCCTCAGAGTCCGACGCAGTGATCGCTCAATTCTTTTGCTATTTTTCCCTTTACTAATAGAAATAAATCTCTCCCATGATGATGTTTGTTGCTTATGAAATAATTTAACCGCCCCAAACGTTTCATGTGTGCCCAGCTGACTTTAAGTATTGAAATGGAACTACTCTTGGTAGAATCTGACTTTAGTGCTTATAGACTTCACAGCCTGATGTATGCAGTGCCCAGGCGGTGGTTCAGTCGTTAAGTCACGTCCCAGTCTGGTGACCTCATGGACTGTAGCCCCACCAGGCTCCTCCGTCCATGAGATTCTCCAGGCAGGAATACTGGAGTGGATTGCCATTTCCTTCTCCAGGGGATCTTCCCAACCCAGGCATGGAACCTGGGGGTCCTGAATCGCAGACATATTCTTTACCAACTTAGCTCTGGGTCACATACATATTAGGTTCTTATCAAATGTTTAAAAATATTTTTTGTCAGAATTAAGATCTATGCCCTAAGTCATATTTTGAAATAATGACAATAACATGTCTTTTTCCCTTTAATTTTCTAGTAAGTAGCATTCGACTCTTACGAAAGAGTCTTCCCCGGTGGTCAGACGGTAAACAATCTGCCTGCCAGTGCAGGAGACCCAGGTTCGATCCCTGGGTCGGGAAGATCCCCTGGAGAAGGGAATGGCAGGGAACCCACTCCGGTATTCTTGCCTGGAGAACCCCATGGACAGAGGAGCCTGGAGGGCTACAATCCATGGGATTGCAACTAGTTGAACACGACTGAGTGACTAACATTTTCCCTTAACAAAGAAGAAAGGATAAGTGAAGATTTGGGTTAGAAGAGAAACCAAAGTGAATTTAGCTTCAGCAGGGAGTAGCTACATCCAAAGAGGGGGCGCCCACACTTTGTTAATGTCTGTGGAGAGTGTGTGTGCAGGTGTGTGTGTGTGTGTTAAGATAAGGGCAGCATGTCGATCCAGAGCACCTCCACCACCTACATCCATGCACTCTCTGTTGGGAAAACCAGGATACGAGGCTTGTGCAAGCTTCCTGATGGGAAGGACAGGGTGTGGGGAAAACTGGGTCTGGTGGGCAGGCGCCATGCTCACTCAAACTTCCCTTGTCTGCTGACGGGAGGGGCTGTGCCCCTTCTCGGTTGCTGGTTTGGCTTGAGGCCACCGAGTCCTGGATTCTGTGGGCTTCTGTTTGTTGTTGTTCAGTTGCTCAGTCGTGTCTGACTGTTTGTGACCCCTTGGACTGCAGCACGCCAGGCTTCCCTGTCCATCACCAACTCCCGGAGTTTACTCAAACTCATGTCCATCGAGTCGCTGATGCCATCCAACCATCTCATCCTCTGTCGTCCCCTTCTCCTCCTGCGTTCAACCTTTCCTAGCATCAGAGTCTTTTCCAATGCGTCAGCTCTTTGCATCAGGCAGCCAGAGGATTGGACTGTAGGCTTCTATAGTAGGACTGTTGGTGGCCTCTAAGTGGACTTACGCCGAGATGCATCTCCCAGGACTGCTGCTGCCATTGGCAACCTACTGCCAACCCACGCCTCTGGAGGAGACCCTCAAACACTCACAGGCAGGTCTGGCTCAGTCTCCTGCAGAGTCACTCCTCCTTCCTCCTGGGCTCTGGTGCCCACAAGATTTTGTCTGTGTCCTCCAAGAGTCTGCGAGCTCTGTAAATCAAATCCCGCTGGCCTTCCGAGCCCGATTCCCTTTCCAGTCTCTTGGCCAGATCCCCAGGCTGAGCAACCTGATGAGGGGCCTAGAACCTTCACAGCAACGCGAGAACTTCTTTGGTGTTACTGTTCTCTAGTTTGTGAGCCGCCCACCCGGGCCGGCAGAGGATTTGATTTTCATTGTAATTGTTCCCCTCCTACCGTTTCACTGTGGGTTCTGCTTTGCCCTTGGATGTGGCGTATCTCTTTGTGGTGGTTTCCAGCAGCTTCCTGTCTATGCTTGTTCAGCAGCTAGTGCTTTCCTGGTGCTCTGGTAGGAGGAGACGCACGCACGGCCTTCTTCTCTGCCATCTCAATCTTCAGTCGCACCTATTACAGACGGTAGAGACTGTTGCTTGTGTACGCTTCAGCCTTTCTCCTGATGTCTGTATTTTGTGGATTCTCTTGTTGATTCTATAAGCCTGTCACCTAATAATACCTCTTGTTTTCCAAAATCCCTCATCTTTTTTTTCCCCGTCAGAATGGCTTTATTATCAAAATGTTATGGAGAGGTATTCTTTTTTTTAATTTATTTTAATTGGAGGCTAATTACAGTATTGTAGTGGTTTTGCCATACATCAACATAAATCTGCCACGGGTGTACATGTGTCCCCCATCCTGAACCACCCTCCCACCTCCCTCCCCATCCCATCCCTCTGGCTCTTCCCAGTGCACCAGCCCTGAGCGCCCTGTCTCATGCATCGAACCTGGACTGGCGATCTGTTTCACATATGGTAATATACATGTTTCAATGCTATTCTCTCAAATCATCCCACCCTCGCCTTCTCCCACAGACTCCAAAGGTCTGTTCTTTACATCTGTGTTTCTTTCACTATCTGACATATAGAATCATCGTTACCATCTTTCTAAATTCCATATATATGAGTTAATATACTGTGTTGGTGTTTTTCTTTCTGACTTACTTCACTCTGTATAATAGGCTCCAGTTTCATGCACCTCATTAGAACTGATTCAAATGCATTCTTTTTCATAGCTGAGTAATATTCGATTGTGTATATGGACCACAGCTTTCTTATCCATTCGTCTGCTGATGGACTTCTAGGTTGCTTCCATGTCCTAGCTATCGTAAACAGTCCTGCGATGCACATTGGGGTACACGTGTTTCTTTCAATTTTGAATACCCTCATCTTTTTATAGTCTTTCTCCCTGCCTTTTTGCAGGAGGGACGTCCTGAGATACAATGTTGAAACAGCCCAACACAGCCCAGGAGACACTCAGGAGATACAATGTTGAATCAGTGCAGCAACTTATCTTTTTGTCTGAGTGCTTCTGATTCTTGCAGAATGTTGAGAAGAGAATCCTATATGAAGCAAAAGAAGCCCCCTCCTAGCATTAGTCTCCTAAAGATATTCCTGTAAATGAATCGGGGACTGGTGTTCCTTTGGGGAGACTTAATTTTTAAAGTAGGTGAATTTTAAAGCACTTTCCAACATAGAGAGACGAATATAATGAATATACTCACTGCTGACCTTCAGTCACTATGGGTTTAGAACCAGCTTGTTTGAGGGCTCCTCCCCACTCCTACCACCACCCTGGAAAATGTCATGCATTGTCCCTAATTATTGAGTCGTTTCAGGATTAGAGTGGCTCCTGGGCTGCATTGGGCTGTTTCATGGTTTACTTGCATAGTCTGTGGGATATAAAATGATGCGTTATGATTTTCTTAAACCTCTCTCGAGAAATTACCTAATGTTTCAATATATACTCTTGACTGTTTATGCTTTCCTTTCGTTTTTTCTGACCAAACTTGTCAGTGTTTTTCCCATTACTACTTTTCCCATAAACCAATATTGTAAATTTTATTAGCTATACTATCGATTTCTCCCAGGCTTTCCCTGGGAAGTCATGTGGTTATTTTGTTCTCTGTGTTTCCTTCTCAGTTCTTTCTTGCTGCTCTCTTTTGTGTTTAATCTGGGTTTTCCAACTTTTAATTACTTTGTCTTTTATATTTCTCCTTTAAAATTAGTTCACATTAAAATTAAAATTTGTGAAGTTAGTTCCGTTTAGTTTCATTTCACATGACTTGGTGTATCTGGATTCTGCTTATTTTCCGAGTTCTATTTATCTTTTGACCACCGTGAATTGCTTAGAATTCTGTGCGTCATGATCCAAGCAGATGACCTGTTTTTCGCTGACGTCTTATCAGTTTCTCATTGTACTACAGTGTTGCCAGGTTAGCATTTTAATTGTGTTATTCTGTGGCTGAGTGTCAGAGTACTGGTCAGTGCGGTACATTTGTAATTATTCCCAGTGTGCAATGTTTTGTAAAAGTTCTGTAAAAGGCCTTTTAACATTCCATGTTGTATCTGCAGCTCTGTTCTAAATGTCTTTTTGCTTGTCAAACATGTTCAGAGAGAGATATATTTAAATCTAACACTGATTTTAAACTTCTCAGTTTTTTTTATTTCCTTCTGGCTGTGTGTGTTTATGTTTGAGTATATGTCTCTCTCTGTGTGTGTGGGTGTGTGTCTGGGTGTGTATGTGTGTGAGAGAGCATTTATTATTTTGTTAGGTGAAGGCAAGATCAGAATCTTGGTGGTTTCTTATCTGTCGTTTATTACAAATTTCTGGGAGTTGTGGGTGTGTTTGAGAGAACATTTACTGTTTTATTAGGTAAAGGCAAAATCAGAATTTTGGTGATTTTTTTGACTTTCCTTTCACATTTCTGGGAGTGGTGGGTGTGTATGTGTGGGTGTGTATGAGACAGCATTTACTGTTCTGTTAGGTGAAGGAAAGATTAGAATTTTAGTGAGTTCTTAAAAAATGATTATTTTATTACAAATTTCTGGGAGTTGTGTGTGTGTGTGGATATGGATGTGTGTGTCTCTGGGTGTGTATATCTATATTTGTGTGATGTGTGTGTGAGACAGCATTTACTGATTTATTAGGTGAAAGCAAGATCAGAATTTTAGGGAGTTTTTCTTTTTTGCTTTTTATTACAAATTTCTGGGGGTTTCTTTTGGCTTGCCCACTGTGGTACTCTGTAGGCCTTGCAATGCAGAGCTGGAGAAGTGGCAGCCCTCACGCTCCGAGAAATTCTGATCGGACGTTTACTCTTTCATTATGAAAAACAGTTAAGACGTCTCTGTCCAGAAGGCTCGCTACCCGGTAATGTGAGTAACATGCAGAGCAGCCTGTCCTCGTGAGAGGCACTCACTCTCGCTGCATGTCCTCACTCAGGCTCCTGAGGAACTGAGACGTAGAGTTATCAGCGCAGAGAAGGTATCCATCATTCAGGAAAATGCAGCCTGGGGATTTACATAGATTAAAAAGTGCCACCTTTTTCCCTGCATAAGAGAAAGACACACACACACACACGAACACACACTCACTCACCATAAATGTGGTCTGAATTGTAAATATGGACTTTGCCCAACATACAGTACACACACACACACACACACATGCCAACACAGACACACAATTTCATATCACACTGTTGGTTACAGATGATCTGTTAATGCTGATGTTTGCCCTCCTGCAGTGAACAAGGCTTGGCCATCAATCACAGAAGTGCGGCAGTGGCCAAATCCAGGCTTTTTTCCCTGGCTTCGGACAGTCAGCTCTGCTGCAGAATGAACCTCGGTTGTGGGGAAATCGTAGCTGTGGGCCCCTCGGCAGGAGGAGTTGCTTCTGCAGGAGAGAAAGTTTTCTCGTCTCTGTACAGCTGCCTTCTCTCGTCTCCGTCCGTGCTTCACGGCTCTGAACCTCGGCAGCATTCATTTAGAGTGGTGCGCTTTCTCCAATACCTGTCCCGGTGGTTAATTCATAACAGGCGGGGTGGATGTGTGTGCATACATTTGGAAATATGTGCTGTGCATATCTGTATGTAAAGTGAAGTGACACGGGGTTACGCTGGCCTCTGTCCATGGACTGGTGTCCTTAGAATGGAGAGGAACACTTGGATATGCAGAGATGGGAGAAGCCACGTGAAGATGGAGGCAGAGACGGGAGGGAGGCAGCCACAAGCCCCAGGGACTCCCGGAGCCCTCCAGAAGGTGGAGGAGGTGGGACGGACTGTCCCCCAGTCTCCAGAGGGAGTGTGAGCGTGCGCACACCTTGATTTCTGACCTTCGCCCTCCAGAAATAGGGAGAATACATCTGTTATTATAGACATTTCTTTAATAGTTTTAAGCCAACAGCTTTGTAGTAATTTTTTGTTAGCTACAGAAAACTCATCAAGATACATACATGGACATAGGTATGTTCATATATATAGATAAATATGTACACACACATATTTTTATATATTTGTATATTTCAAATTTACTGTAGATAATAACTATATCTACATTCTTTTGTTTAGAGAATTACATTGTTTGCCAGCATTATCTGGCAGTCAGTTGATAATATGTGTGATGGACATATATGTGTATAGACACACACAGTGAAAATGTGTATTATTGGGATGGGATCTGGAAAAGGTCAGAAATCTGGGTAGTTAGTACACACTTATTCCTTTCCAAAATGTCCATCAGACGTTTGGTCTATAAGACACTTGCTCCTCACCAAACGATCCTTCATGTTTGGTCCTGTTCAAAACATCCATGGGCGTATTCAGTCCGTGCCAAACGGCTTTTAGACAAGACCAGCTATCAAGGACCCTTTGGTGTGGAGCAGTTGTCTTAGGGTCACTTTGGACAGGACCCAATGTCCTAAGATAACCAAAGGTGGCTTTTTTCACATTCTTCAGCTTCCCTTTGCATTTTGAATTTGCTAGTCTTTCCCACTTGGATGCTTCAGCTGTTGTCATGAACCACCCTTAGATGAATTTGCCGTGGGTTTAGGTGACATTGTGAACGTCTGTCCTTTAGTGAGTGGCCATCAACTCAAGCATCCGATTGTCCCAGCCGGTCTCTCCCATCCCCAGGAGCAGTAAAAATGGCCCTTCCACGCTCTGCATACCTGTGACGAGCTTTGTCACTCTCAGTGTTGTCACAAGGAGACTTTGGCCGCTGGTTCCTGAGGAATCACAGGCACCCCTTTTGCCAGTAACAGGGGAGGTGGCAGAAATGCTGTAGGTACTCAGTACAACATATACGAAAGACATGCATTGCTCCCAAGAGTAGGTCCTCTTGTGTATGTACATGGGATTCTCGAAAATATTTCACCCCTACCTGCCCCTCCTGCTTTGCTTGGGCTTGTGTGTACCAGGAACCCTGGCTTCTGCCCTCTGGAATGTAAATGTTACTCAAGTCACATGAGGTATGCACAACATGTAATAACAGCAAGGGTAATATTACAAGGACTTGTTGCAAAAATACGTAGTTACTGACAAACGAATGTATTTTGGAGGTGCTTAGAGAGGTGGATGGAGAAGGCAATGGCACTCCACTCCAGTACTCTTGCCTGGAAAATCCCATGGGCAGAGGAGCCTGGTGGGCTGCAGTCCATGGGGTCTCGAACAGTCGGATACGAATGAGCGATTCCACGTTCACTTTTCACTCTCATGCATTGGAGAAGGAAATGGCAACCCACTCGAGTGTTCTTGCCTGGAGAATCCCGGGGACGGGGGAGCCTGGTGGGCTGCCATCTCTAGGGTCGCACAGAGTCGGACATGACTGAAGTGACTTAGCAGCAGTAGTAGCAGACAGGTGGATATAGAAAAATGTCCATAAGGAAGGTTGGGTTTAGAAATTGTACATGTGCTGTGAAGCCACATAAGTGAAGAATGGCCCTAGTGGTGGGGATGGTGAAACAGAAGGGAGTGTGTTTAAGGGAGCTTTTGTTGGGGGTTGGTGGGGCGTCACCAGGCTGTGACTGGAGAACCTGATGTCTAGAAACGTGGGAGAGAGAACGTGGTGATTCATATGTACAGAAGCCCAAGATGGGGGCATGTGTCAGGCAAGACGTAGTCACATCTTTCTATCTTCTCAGGGCAACTCCTAGACAAAGTCACTGTCCCTGCATGAGCCCCAGGCCATGCAGGCTCTTTATGGAGATAATTGTGGGTAACTTTTAATGAACGTCCACACTAAGGCAGGCTTCAGTTCAGTCCAGTTGCTCAGTCATGTCCGACTTTTTGCGACCCCATGAATCGCAGCACGCCAGGCCTCCCTGTCCATCACCAACTCCCGGAGGTCACTCAGACTCATGTCCATCGAGTCCGTGATGCCATCCAGCCATCTCATCCTCTGTCGTCCTCTTCTCCTCCTGCCCCCAATCCCTCCCAGCATCAGAGTCTTTTCCAATGAGTCAACTCTTTGCATGAGGTGGCCAAACTACTGGAGTTTCAGCTTCAGCATCAGTCCTTCCAATAAACACCCAGAACTGATCTCCTTTAGAATGGACTGGTTGGATCTCCTTGCAGTCCAAGGGACTCTCAAGAGTCTTCTCCAACACCACAGTTCAAAAGCATAAATTCTTCAGCGCTCAGCTTTTTTCACAGTCCAACTCTCACATCCATACATGACCACAGGAAAAACCATAGCCGTGACTAGACGGACCTTAGTCAGCAAAGTAATGTCTCTGCTTTTGAATATGCTATCTAGGTTGGTCATAACTTTCCTTCCAAGGAGTAAGCGTCTTTTAATTTCATGGCTGCGGTTACCATCTGCAGTGATTTTGGAGCCCCCCAAAATAAAGTCTGACACTGTTTCCACTGTTTCTCCATCTATTTCCCATGGAGTGATGGGACTGGATGCCATGATCTTGGTTTTCTGAATGTTGAGCTATAAGCCAACTTTTTCACTCTCCTCTTTCACTTTCATCAAGAGGCTCTTTAGTTATTCTTTACTTTCTGCCATAAGGGTGGTGTCATCTGCATATCTGAGGTTATTGATATTTCTCCCAGCAATCTTGATTCCAGCCTGTGTTTCTTCCAGTCTGGCGTTTCTCATGATGTACTCTGCATAGAAGTTAAATAAGCAGGGTGACAATATACAGCCTTGACGTACTCCTTTTCTTATTTGGAACCAGTCTCTTGTTCCATGTCCAGTTCTAACTGTTGCTTCCTGACCTGCATACAGATTCCTCAAGAGGCAGGTCAGGTGGTCTGGTATTCCCATTTCTTTCACAATTTTCCACAGTTTATTGTGATCGACATAGTCAAAGGCTTTGGCATAGTCAATCAAGCAGAAATAGATGTTTTTCTGGAACTCTCTTGCTTTTTCCATGATCCAGTGGATGTTGGCAATTTGATCTCTGGTTCCTCTGCTTTTTCTAAAACCAGCTTGAACATCAGGAAGTTCACGGTTCGTGTGTTGCTGAAGCCTAGCTTGGAGAATTTTGAGCATTACTTTACTAGCGTGTGAGATGAGTACAATTGTGCAGTAGTCTGAGTATTCTTTGGCATTGCCTTTCTTTGGGATTGGAATGAAAACGGTCCTTTTCCAGTCCTGTGGCCACTGCTGAGTTTTCCAAATTTGCTGGCATATTGAGTGCAGCACTTTCACAGCATCATCTTTCAGGATTTGAAACAGCTCTATTGGAATTCCATCACCTCCACTAGCTTTGTTCGTAGTGATGTTTTCTAAGGCCCACTTGACTTCACATTCCAAGATGTCTGGTTCAAGGCCAGGGGCAGCAGCCGGGAGGAGCAACCCGATGTCCAAGGAGTGGTGGCTGCCCGGGCGCAGGAGGGCCTAGAGGAGCCATCCATGCTGAAGGTCAGGAAGGGTGGCGGGAGGAGATACCCCTCATCCAAGGTAAGGAGCAGTGGATGCACTTTGCTGGAGCAGCCGTGAAGAGATACCACATGCCCAAAGTAAGAGAAACCCAAGTAAAATGGTAGGTGTTGCAAGAGGGTATCAGAGGGCAGACACACTGAAACATACTCACAGAAATCTAGTCAATCTCATCACACTAGGACCACAGCCTTGTCTAACTCAATGAAACTAAGCCATGCCCGCGGGGCAACCCAAGACGGGCGGGTCATGGTGGAGAGGTCTGATAGAATGTGGTCCACTGGAGAAGGGAATGGCAAACCACTTCAGTATTCTTGCCTTGAGAACCCCATGAACAGTATGAACAGTATGGCTTGCTTGGTGCTGGTATTTTACACACATTCGTCCACTGATGACACATCAGTTGTGCAAGGCGGGTCACACTAGCAAGTGGACTTGCTTGGGGCGGCCTGTCTCCCCGCACCACGCGCCCCCACCACCACCACTTTGAGCATAACAATCCTGTTTCTTACTTTGCGCTTCACCACCTTTCTTTCAAACTTCGGAATCACATCATTGTTTATTCCTCTCTAGCAGTTGCTTCAAGTTCTGCAGGAACAGCTGCAGTTAGAAATTCAGCTGCAGAGATTCAATGCAGAGAGGATTCAAGAGACAGAGATTTTAACAGCCCTCTCTCCATAACAGAGAGATGTAACATCGGTAGATTATAAAGAGGTAACATGGTAACATTGTAAAAGCCTATTGACCACGTGCTCTCGATTGTTATTTATTTATTTATGGCTGTGCTAGGTCTTCCTTACTGCTGGGGTGTTTCTCTAGCTGTGGAAAGCAGGAGCTACCCTCCAGTTGCGGTTTGCAAGCTTCTCATTGCGTTGACTTCTCTTGCAGAGCACAGGCTCTAGGGTGTGCGGGCTTCAGTAGGCACAGCTCGTGGGCTTGGCGGCCGCGGCTCCCGGGTTCTGGGGCACAGGCTCAGTAGCTATGGCACACGGGCTTAGTTGTCCCGAGGCATGCGAGGTCTTCCTGGACCAGGGATTGAACCCACATTGCCTGGATTCTTTATCACTGAGCACCAGAGACGCCCTCGTTTACAAAATTCTTCACTTCCTCGGAAGAAAAGATGGTGTTCAAACCATGTTAAAAGATGGGTCTTTCTGTTTTAACACCACAAAGAAGAAATGATGGAATAAAAACAGATTCCCACTAGACTCCCCAGTTTTCAGGTTTCCCTGGCTACACTTGGTTTTCTCCTTCTGTAAAAATATTTTTATCCTAGTGCATTATCTTCAGCATCTACTTATACTTCCATGCATTAGGCAGAGGGAAGAAATGTGAAGAAACCGATTGTCTGTAGGTTATATGTAGGTACAACTTTCAAGTTTTGCTAGGCTAGCTCTGCTTGGATGTGTATTCTAGTTTTTGGATTTCTCTAAAGCTGGTTCCTCTACATCTTGATTCTGTTGTAAATTCAATAGAGTTTCCATACCACTGTCAGAATATCCTTTTATTATTGCTGATACGTGGTGAAATATTGTTATGGCGAACAATTAGCTTAACCAGATACTAACAGTTCAGGACACAGGAGACAGGGACTCAGGCAAACAATACGTTAAGACAGATGTCTTTGTATGTAGGGATGATACTAACAAACTGCATTCTAGACAAGGACTACACAGTGTCAGAAATAATTAATGATAATTTAGCCAAGCAAACAGGATAACACTGTACTGCATGTTAGCATGCCAGCAAGTTTAATCACGAACCTCATACATCTCATTTTTTGTATTATCTTATAAGACAGTGAATTATTAGATTGACTTTTACACTTTTCCACTCTCTCACACAGCTTTATTGCCATCCTTGCCATCACAATAAATTGCCAATTGTTATCAAGATAATGTAACCCGTTTTGTGCCACGGGTCTTTATGATCACAGTTTTCCTTTATGAAAATGCCCTAATTTGACAGACACATGTATGATAGAGTTTATAGTTGGACCGAGGCAAAAATATAAATGTAAATGCATACAATCTTAGTAATACATATACACATAGAAATAGAAATATTTCCCACAGTGTTATATAGCTTGATTCTCTGTTTTAATTTTTGTCGAGATAATTGATAAGCAGGCTGGAAGGTGACTCACACCTTTCGGGGAAGTCACGTAACTTTCTCGTGACAGGTCTGAAAAGTTTAAAATTGGTTTATTACGGAGTTAGCAATGCAAGCACAGAACGCTTCATTACATATTGGCAGGTTTGCTTAGGTATGTTTTCCCAGAGACCATTGCAGCTTTCTCCAGTGTTGGTGTTATTAAGTGGTTTTATGGCAGTTAATCTATACTACAATTTATAATTTATTATAAGGGGTCTACAATGTAGGAGACCTGGGTTCGATCCCTGGGTCGGGAAGTTCCCTGGAGAAGGAAATGGCAACCCACTCCAGGACTCTTGCCTAGAAAATCCCATGGACGGAGGAGCCTGGTGTCCATGGGGTTGCAAAGAGTCGGACACGACTGAGCGACTTCACTTTCTTTCTTTCTTTCTATAAGGGGTATTTGTAGAAGGACTCTTAGGTGTGGTGAAGGACGTGGAAGTACAGGTTTCTAGCATGTTTCCCAAGCATGGGCAGCCCCAAAGGAGGCACCATCATGGGCCCCTCCTCCGGGGGAACACCAGATGCAGAAACCAGGTCTCCAGTCATTCGGACCCTTGATGGGGTCACACATGTTGCATTCAACCTAGACCCTGAGAGAAATAGAAACTATTTTTGTTGAAAAAATGCCATCAAGCCACCAATTATTATTAGTGATACAAGTAATACAGTTGGACCATAAAGTTATTATATAATATAATTGGGCTATAAAGTTCAACTCATAATCTAGTTGGACTATAAAGTTTATAGTCTATAAAGATATAGCTGGACTATAAAGAAAGCTGAGCACCGAAGAATTGATGCTTTTGAACTGTGGTGCTAAAGAAGACTCTTGAGAGTCCCTTGGACAGCAAGGAGATCCAACCAGTCCATCCTAGAGGAGATCAGTCCTGAATATTCACTGGAAAGACTCATGCTTAAGCTGAAACTCCAGTACTTTGGCCAGCTGATGCAAAGAGTTGAGTCTTTGGAAAAGACCCTGATGTTGGGAAAGATTGAGGGCAGGAGGAGAAGGGGACGACAGAGGATGAGATGGTTGGATGGCGTCATCGACTCGATGGACACGGGTTTGGGTAGACTCCAGGAGTTGGTGATAGACAGGGAGGCCTGGCGTGCTGTGGTTCATGGGGTCGCAAACAGTTGGACACGACTGAGCAACTGAACTGAACTGGACTGATAATGAGTGACGCTGAGCATCACTTTTTGTGTGTCTGTTAGCCACGTGTATGTCTTCCTTGGTGAATGTCTGTTTAGTTCCTTGGCCCACTTTTTGATTGGGTCGTTTATTTTTCTTGTATTGAGCTGCATGAGCTGCTTGTATATTATAAAGATTAATTCTTTGTCAGTTGTTTTATTTGCTATCATTTTCTGCCATTCTGAACACTGCCTTTTCAGCTTGCTTATAGTTTCCTTCATTGTGCAAAAGCTTTTAAGTTTAATTAGGTCCCATTCGTTTATTTTTGTCTGTATGTCCATTACTCTGGGAGGTGGATCATAGAGGATCTTGCTGTGATTTATGTCAGAGATGGTTCTGCCTATGTTTTCCTCTAAGAGTTCTATAGTTTCTGGTCTTACATTTAGATTTTTAATCAATTTTGAGTTTACTTTGGTGTATGATGTTAGAAAGTGTTCTAGTTTCATTCTTTTACAGATGGTTGACCAGTTTTCCCAGCACCACTTGTTAAAGGGATTGTCTTTACTCTATTGTATATTTTTGCCTCCACAGTGTCCGTAGGTGCATGGATTCATCTCTGGGCTTTCTATTTTGTTCCATTGATCTGTATTTCTGTCTTTGTGCCAGTACTATACTGTCTTGATGACGGTAGCTTTGTAAATATAGTCTGAAGTCAGGAAGATTGGTCTACTTCTTCTTAATATGTCAGTACAGAAGGGTTATTTTGACAATCAAACTGGGTAATAATTGTAAAGACCTTAGAACAATCATTGGTGTGGTCCTTGGTAATCCATTTCTTTTTATATGGATATATACGTGTGTGTAGGACAGAGAGAGAATTATTGAAGCCATCTGTGTAATTTTACCTGAACATCCTTATCTGTTTCTAACATGACAATTTTCTTTGAAATATATAATACCATTGTCATACTCAACAAAATGATCAATAATTCCTTAATATAATAAGCAGACTGTGTTAAGTTTCCTCAGTTATTGCTGTTGAAGACTGTGGGTTAATGATTGTGCTTGTACACCATTCGTTTCTATCTTCCCTTATTAACATCTGTGTTTATCCATGGGAAGTGTACTATCCCATCAAGGAGCAAGTTGATTCTTTGAAATAATGCAAGATATAAAGCATCTGCTGTTAAAAATGGCAACAAAATAAGCTTTGTTGTCTGCTGAACAGATTGCTTCTGCTAGTGTATGTGAGGAGAATGGATCAATCCATTTATTTAATAAATACTTAAGTGATACTATAAATTATTTTCGTCAAGTTCATGGACGCGAATCCCACGTGAGATTTTTGTTATGGGTTAATCATTTTCTGTATTGTATGTGTCTCATAAGATGCAGAAAATAGAGGAAGGCAACTAGTCATACAGCTTTGAAAAATAATTTATTTATCTATTTTTGGTTGCGCTGGGTCTTTACTGCTGTGAGGGTTCTTTCTACTTGCAGTGCTAGGGATGCTAATTGTGGTGGCTTCTCACGTGGGTTTTAGTAGCTGCGGCTCTCAGGTTCTAGAGCACAAGCTCAGTCGTTATGGTACCCAGGCTTAGTTGCCCTGTGGGATCTTCCCAGACCAAAGGTCGAACCTGTGGCCCCTGCATTGGCAGGTGGATCCTTACCAGTGAACCACCAGGGACGTCCTAGTCATACAGCTTGAAAGTGGCATTGCTGTGAGAGACGTTGAAAATGTCAACTACTGCTTAAAAATTAAAAAATAGAGAACATGTAATTGTAGAACACGCTAAATGAGAAGGCAATGGCACCCCACTCCAGTACTCTTGCCTGGAAAATCCCATGGATGGAGGAGCCTGGTGGGCTGCAGTACATGGGGTCGCTAAGAGTCGGACACGACTGAGCGACTTCACTTTCACTTTTCACTTTCATGCATTGGAGAAGGAAATGGCAACCCACTCTAGTGTTCTTGCCTGGAGAATCCCAGGGACAGGGGAGCCTGGTGGGCTGTCGTCTATGGGGTCGCACAGAGTCGGACACGACTGAAGTGACTTAGCAGCAGCAGAACACGCTAAAAGATGCTTACTATCCTCTTCTGCCCTCCGGACCAATTTTAGCATACCCAATTTCTATACTGCTATGTTTCTTTAAAAAAAAAAAAAAGATAAAACTTCTCCAATTAACCTCTTTTAAATTTCCCCATAAACCCTTACAGGAACTCCTTCAGTGAAAAAAATAATAAACCAGACGAGTATATTATTTTTAAGAAAAAGGTATCTTAGCTCTCGTTAATTTGGCAAACATTTAGCCAGCTTGTGGTTCCTAGGAGACACCAAGGTAAAACCAGCTTTCCACCATCAGTCTTTGAGTGTTTGCAGCAATCCATGGAAAACTTTGGAGCTCTCGTTCTCTAATTTGTTTCTTTCTTTCTGTAAAAATATTAATTGTGTTTATTTGGCTGGAGCATTGTGGGATCCAGCTCCACGACCAGGTACGGAACCGCACACTCACTAGACTGAAGTGAATCAGCTCTGTGTATACATATGTCCCCTCCCTCCCCGAGGGAGCCCTCTGGGTCACCACAGAGCCCCGAGCTGAGCTCCCTGTGCTAGATGGCAGCTTCCCACTAGGCGTCTGTTTTACCCACGGTCGTGTGTATATGTCCCTGCTGCCCCCTCAATTCATCCCAGCATCTCCTTCCCCACTGTGCCAGGTTCTATCTCTGCGTCTCTATTCCTGCCCTGCAGATACCTCCATCTGTACCGTTTTTCTAGATTCCACATAAACGCGTTGCTGCTGCTGTTGCTAAGTCGCTTCAGTCGTGTCCGACTCTGTGCGCCCCATAGACGGCAGCCCACCAGTCTCCCCCGTCCCTGGGATTCTCCAGGCGAGGACAGTGGAGTGGGGTGCCATTTCCTTCTCCAATGCTTGAAAGTGAAAAGTGAAAGGGAAGTCTCTCAGTTGTGTCCGACTCTTTGCGACCCCATGGACTGCAGCCCACCAGGCTTCCCTGTCCATCACCAACTGTATAATAGCTAGTACAATGCGAATACCGTGTAAACAGTTGAAGATACTATGTAAATTATTGCCATCTAACAGCACGTGCAAATTTTACTTTTTGCAACTTCCTGGAACCCCCCACCGCCACCCCTACCCCAGGGGATTTGTTCCATGGTTGGTTGAGTCCAAGGATTCGAATCTCTCAGATATGGAGGGCTGACTGTGTGTGCGTGCTTGCCAACTCATGTGTGCACACACAAATTCCTTTATGTGAGGATGTGTTTGAATATTAAGGTGGACCTGAGTGGGTGACGATATGTGCAGGTCTGACCCACGCGTCCCACATGGATCCTGTAGCGTCCTCTAGTGGTCATCTGTGGACTGGCTACTACCGCCTGCCATTCCTTCACTTAATGGGTCAGTTCCAGTGTGTACTGTTTCCCTTGGGAAAGAGTTTTCTCAGCTGGAGCCTGATTTTTTCTTGTCTTCCATCTTACAGATCCACCAATATGTAAAGTGACATTAGCTGAGCACTGCCACCCCCCGCCCCCACTGCCACCTCAATGATGGTTGTTTCACACACTGGGAACACCTTTACATTCTTTTTTTTTTAAAAAAAAACAGTTTTGTTTCATATTGGAATATAGCTGATTAAAAGTGTTGGGATAGTTTCAGGTGAACAATGAAGGGACTCAGCCATACAAACACGTGTCCATTCTCCCCCAAACTCCCCTCCCAGCCAGGCTGCCATGTGACAGTGAGCAGAGTTCCCTGGGCTGGACAGCAGCTCCTTGCTGGTTCTCCATGTGAAATACAGCGGTGTGTCCGTGTCCATCCCAAACTCCCTGACTATCCCTTCCCCCATCCTTCCCCCTGGGAACCATCAGGTTATTACAGAGTATTGAGCAGAATTCCCTGAGCTGTCTAGCAGGTCCCTGTTGGTTCTTCATGTTAAATACAGCAGTGTGTCCATGTCCATCCCAGACTCCCTGACTATCTCTTCCCCCATCCTTCCCCACTGGTATCCATCAGGTTATTACAGAGGATTGAGCAGAGTTCCCTGTGCTGCCCAGCAGGTCCTTGTTGGTTCTCCATGTTACATATAGCAGGGTGTCCACCACTGAATTATTCTCTCACAATATGCATCCATCCTGGGAATCACTAAACTTCTCCGTGGTGTGCTGTTGTTTGTTTTAATTGGCAATGCTTACTTTCCGTCTTTGTGCTGTAAAGTTCTGTGACTTTTGACAGATGCGTAGTCTCATGTATTTACCAGCAGTGTATCATATTTACCAGCAATGTATCATGCCAAATAGTTGTACACTCTAAAAGTGTCCCCCACACTTCACCTAAAACTCCCCCATGCTGAAGCCTGGTTAACACTGATGGGTTTACTTCCTCTCTAGTTTTGGCTCTTCCAGAGTGTCAGGTTATATAAATAGAATCACTCTGTGTATAGTCGTTTCAGACTGCAACCTTTTTTTTCTTTTTTTTTAATTATGAAATTTTAAAATTGTTAAATTTTTAACTGGAGGATAATTGCTTTACAATGTTATGTTAGTTTCTGCTGCAGAACCACATGAATCAGCTAGAATGATACTTTTTTTCCTTTTTAGTTGAAGTATAGTTGAAGTTTTGGGTGTACATCAGTGATTCATTAATATGTGTGTCTGTCTATACACAAACACATGTACACATATATTCTTTTTCTGATTCTTTTGCATTATAGAGATCGCCTTCTTTCACATAGCAGTATGCATGTAAGGTTCTTTTTGGAATGTATTTGCATTTTTTAATATCACTGAACAGAGGATCCCTTACATGCATGACCAACATTCTTTGGTTACGTAAATGTCTTCATGGAGTCATCTTCTCGCTTTTAATAGTAAAATCCATGAGATTTACAAAGCTGGAATAGGACTACATCCCAATGACCTAGTTCTCAGCAAGGGATGTTCCCCTGCCCAGCTCAGCCTTGCCCTCAAGGCCTTTATCATGATTCGAGGCATGGAGAAGACAGCTCCTGGGGCGTCCTGTTGTCCTGCAGATTGGGGCAGTGTAGTGGACATGGAGATGATTCTGTTGTCTGGGCTGCCTGAGGTTCCTGAACTCTGTCTTCCAGAAAGGCTGTGAGTCACCTGCTCACCCATGCAGACCGTGTGCCTCTGGCATTCCTGGATGGCACTGTTTGACCAGGTTTGACAAAACTTTCCTGCTCGGACACACCGTGTTCTGCCTTGACGAGTTGCTTGGGACTTGCATCTCCTGTTCCCGTTGTAACGAGTTTCCTCTGGCTGCTGTAATGAATACTGCTCCTAGGGGCTAAAACAGTTCATGTGGATTATTTTGTTCCTCTGTGGTCAGAGTCTCACCTGGGTCTCGCTGGATTGAATGCAAGGTGACCCTTGCTCGTAGTCTCCCCTCCATCTGTGAAGCCAGCCATGTCTGGTCAGTCTTCATCACAAAGCTGTCTCTCACAGTCTGTCCAGTCTCATCCCTTCTTCACCACGGGATACAGGACCTTTGCAGTGATGCTGAGGCCACCTGGATCATCCGTGATAAATTCCCTGCTCAGGTCCTTCACTTAATTGTATCTGCCAAACCCAGTTTTGTCCTGTAAGACAGCAGTCCCCAACCTTTTTGGTGCTGGAGACGGCTTTCATAGAAGACAGTTTTTCCACTCACCAGGGGGTGGGGTGGGCATGGTTTTGCGGTGATTCAAGATCATTCCATTTATCGTGCACTTTGTCTCTAGTATTATTACATCAGCTGCACCTCAGATCATCAGGCACTGAATCCTGGACATTGGGGAACCCCAGCTGTGAGGTACAGTCTTCACAGATTCCAGGGTCAGGATGGGGGAAGCTTTGGGAAGTGGAGGCGGGTGGGAATCTTTCTGCATCCCACATGGGGTCACCCCTGGAATTTGTAAGACTTCAGCAACTTGGCATAAGATTGTCAAGTCTCTATACATCTCAGGTGGTGCTCACGGCAAAGAGCCTGCCTGCCAAGGCAGGAGACATAAGAGATGCAGGTTCGATCCCTGGGTCGGGAAGATCCCCTGGAGGAGGAAATGGCAACCCACTCTAGGATTCTTGCCTGGGAAATTCCACGGACAGAGGAGCCTGCTGGGCTACGGTCCACGGAGTCGCAAAGCGTCAGGCGTGACTGAAGTGACTTAGCACATACTCTTCGATGAAGAAGGACATAATGAGTCCATCTCTGCTCTCCTAAGGATCCAGCGCGTGTATGTGTGTGGAGACTTGTGGTTCCGGGGTCACTGTCTGCAAAAGACACCCCCTCTCCCCATCACTCCACACACAGCCCAGATCTCCCAGTTGACCATTAGCCAGATCTCGAAAAGCCAGCCTGCAAGCAAAGCCAGAGCCGTGCTCCTGACGCCTGTTTCTGTCCCGGGTCACGGGTGCCAAAGTGAAGCACAGTAGATGCATCCAGTGCAGTGCTTTCGGCAAGCTCACCGAGGAGAATAGGGAGAGTTTAGCCCCTGCCCCTTAGCGGGGGCCAGCACCTGCTTCGTGGCTTTCTTGTCTTTAGATGTGAGCACAGCCTCCACCTCTCGTGAGCAACGGCATTTATCATCTTCAGAGTAAACCACCTCAAGCATTGCTGCTTTGGTTAAAAAAAAAAAAAAAATCAATGCTGAGAGAGAGCGTGAGTTACCACAGCCAGTTCCTGAAGGGCCTGTCCACCTCAGTTATATTTCCAACAGCTTCATCATGGCTTATTTGCAGTCGTAGGGTGCTGTGTACTCAATTACGTAGAATATGCACTTTGGAGAAGACTCTTGAGAGTCCCCTGGACTGCACTGAGATCCAACCAGTCCACCCTAAAGGATATCAGTCCTGGGTGTTCATTGGAAGGACTGATGTTTAAGCTGAAACTCCAGTACTTTGGCCACCTGATGCAAAGAGCTGACTCTTTCAAAAAGACCCTGATGTTGGGAAAGATTGAGGACAGGAGGAGAAGGGGACAACAGAGGATGAGATGGCTGGATGGCATCACCGAGTCGATGGACATGGGTTTGGGTGGACTCCGGGAGTTGGTGATGGACAGGGAGGCCTGGCGTGCTGCGGTCCATGGGGTAAGGAGAGTCAGACACGACTGAGCGACTGAACTGAACCGAGTATGCTTGCTTGACGCCTTTGACATTTCTGTAAGGCTTTACTGAAATGGTGGCATCACTCGTGATAATTTCCAGAAGTTACAGTCAGATGATGAGGGAAGGAAGACAATGCCTTGGCTCTAACCTGGAGTCCCGCTTGGCAAAGTAAAGCCCGGTGCGCGGTGGCCATGGTTTCATGCTGTGTGCTCCTGGAATCTTATCAGGGTGCGTGCACCTTTGCTCTCACTGCCCCTCTTGATTCTCCCTGCCTGGGACCACTCGCTTCTCCTAATTGTTCATGTCGGTGGCCGGCACAGAAAAGCCAGTTCCCTGCCGAGTCCCAGAACATCTGGGCCAAGGATGGAATGGCCTCACCCTCCCTGCAGCTCTCTGCTGTACTGTCACGGCTCGGCAAACCGCTGTCTGAACTCGCCCACCATCTCTTAAAGCCACCGGAACTTGTTAATTGCTTCGTCTTGTAAAAGGCGCTGGCTTCTTCCCTAACCGTGATTTTACTGACAAGTCCAGGCTCCAGGGCTGCTATAAACCCTGGTGGGATGTGTCTTCTCAGGGCAGCATAAGCGTGTCAGGAACCAGAGAGCCAGATGGGAAACCTATAGGTGCCACCCACAGAGAGCAGTAAATAGTTCAGCAGCTCATTCTCCCTCAAGCCGAGATGGAGTCTGTGTTCTGCGACAGAGGTCCCCAACCTTCTCGTCAGCAGGGACCGCTTTCAGGGAAGCCAGCTTTTCCAGGGACGTGCAGTGGCGGGAGGGTGCCGTGGTTTCGGGGTGATTCAAGAGCACTGCACTTACTGTGTGCTTTATTTCCAATATTGTTACATCAGCTGCACCTCAGGCCATCAGGCATTAGATCCCGGAAGCTGGGGATCCCTGTAAGCTAAGACACAGGGACCTGTTATCATATGAATCAAAGGAGATCCAACCAGTCTATCCTAAAGGAAATCAGTCCTGAATATTCATTGGAAGGACTGAGGCTAAAGCTGACGCTCCACTACTTTGGCCACCTGATGCGAAGAACTGACTCATTGAAAAAGACCCTGATGTTGGGAAAGATTCAGAGCAGGAGGAGAAGGGAGCGACAGAGGATGAGACGGTTGGATGGCATCGCTGAGTCAATGAATGTGACTCTGACTAAACTCTGGGAGTTGGTGATGGACCAGGAAGCCTTCTGTGCTGCAGTCCATGGGGTCGCAAAGAGTCGGACACGACTGAGCAACTGAACTGAACTGAACTGAAAGAGAGTCAATCCCAGGCTTCATCGTTCACCACCTGCCGAAGAAAGACAAACGGACAAGCATTTTGTTTTGGTCAGTAAGTGTGGGCAATTTGGAGCATCACTCACGACACAGATGGGAACTTTGAGGGTCTGCGTGTGGCCTTGTCATCAAGGTGGACGTGCCGGGGTGGCAGTCTTACCAACTCAGGTGATAAAGGATTTTCTCAGAACACAGAACGTGAGATCTCTTCATCATGGCTGCTTCCCCGGGCAGCAGGGCTCTGGTAAGAGTCAGCTGTGCTCACTTCTAGACATGGCTGTACCTTCTGTGACAGATGGTAAACCTACTGAGTGCTTTGCTGTTGCTACTTTAAGGGGGTTACAGCAAGACATTTATTGAAGGCAAATTCTCGGCGCTAACTTCTCCTGTAACCTCAGGTCATTGGAATCCCAAGTAAGAACTAAGTAATCTTAAGTGTCAACATGATACTTGCTGAAAGATGGTCTGGTACTCATTAAATATAAGCTTATTTTCAATCTGTAGCTGGCTGTGTTTGAGTCAGACACCACAGACATTTCTGATACCAAAACCAAAAAACAACAACAAAAAAAATGCTTTCAGTTGTCAAGTAAGTGTAGTCATCTATTTCCAGCATTGTCTTTTCTCAAAACGTGAACATTAGAAAACTGATTGGCCCTTCCCAGTAGGTTGAAGCCCACTAGAGCCATCACCAGGGATCAGCAGTGGTCTTCGGGGGTCTCGCCTATGTTTCTTTAGAATAGTTTCCTACCGGATTCTTCTCTTGTGTAGGCAATTCTCCAGAAACGGGAGATGGGAGAGATAACGTCATTACAAATACAGGGACCTAACTATTTCTGTTGACTGTCAGTGCAGTGAAATCAAATCTTGGCAGTGGAATTCAAAGATGGTAAGGTGTTGAAAGTGTGTGCATTTGTTGAGACTGAGATAGAGCATTAATTTTTACAAAGGCAGGGATTACAGTGAAAGCAGTCACTCACGCAAAACAATATGAGGCGCAATTCTTTAGGTGTGCATGTTTTAAAACCACGCATAATAGAATTCAGTGTATCGTCAGTGTTCCTTAATTCTGTATATCTATATCTTGGCATAACTTTATTGATCTGAAATAACAAACTAGCTTTTCTTCTATGATTCAGTTTTCTGAGTGTTTCTATCATGTCTCAAAACTACAATCATTTTCTTTCAGAAAAACAGTTTTTATACTCTGAAATAACATATCGGTTACCATGACATGTGCTGGTTTGACTCATGCTTCTATCAGAAAATGAGTAAAATGACTGAAAATTGTCCCATAATGTGTAGCCTAGACTTATCCTGAAAAAAAAAAAGCCAGCTCTTTGCTTTATAAATTCAGTGCAGGGCGCATATTACAACACTTTCAGTAAGGCACAGGGCTGTACTTCTTCTGTAGGGATTATTACTTGAAAATGACTTATAAAAATCAAATTAATACTTGGGAGTAGATATATATAGTTTTATTTATCAAGTCTCATCCAATACAGGAGTTAAATTACTATCTGGAAGACAGCATGAAATACCTATACAGAATATATATTTCCACCCCCCTTTTCCTTTTCTCTCCCAGACTCATGAAGAACCATGTTACCCAATTATGCTTAGACATGTATAACAGAAGGTACTGCAGAACGTGTTCCTAGGAAAAAGACCTTGTAGTTTAACTCTCCTTCCCCCAACCTCTCAACACTTTGATTGTGTGTAAAAGTGGGATAGATGGCAGGATAGATGATAGAGAGACAAATAATGATGGTTAGATGGAAGAATGGAGAAGGCAATGGCACCCCACTGCAGTGCTCTTGCCTGGAAAATCCCATGGACGGAGCAGCCTGGTGGGCTGCAGTCCATGGGGTCGCTAAGAGTGAGACACGACTGAGCGACTTCTCTTTCACTTTTCACTTTCATGCATTGGAGAAGGAAATGGCAACCCACTCCAGTGTTCTTGCCTGGAGAATCCCGGAGATGGAGGAGCGTGGTGGGCTGCTGTCTATGGGGTCACTAAGAGTCAGACACGACTGAGCGACTTCCCTTTCACTTTTCATTTTCATGCACTGGAGAAAGAAACGGCAACCCACTCCAGTGTTCTTGCCTGGTGAATCCCAGGGATGGGGGAGCCTGGTGGGCTGCCGTCTATGTGGTCACACAGAGTCAGACATGACTGAAGCGACTTAGCAGCAGCAGCAGATAGAAGAATGAATGTATGTTAATGACGTGCATAAAAACGATGAGATGACCGAAAAGATAATGTGAATGATATAAAGATGGCTGAATATACTTCAAACAGCAACTTCATTCTCTCTACATCCTTCGATAGCTATTTGAACACACACACTTACTATGACTTCACTGGAATAAGTAAGATAGAGTCAAAGATGGTTGCCGTCTCTAATATGGTAGCGTTCAGCTTCCACCTTCCATTTATCTGAAGGCTTCTGTTCTAGCATCATCTTTCTTTCATGCCTTTGGGGCCTGGTACAACCTTAAGGAAGCCTAGGAGAGGCAGGAATCTGATCCAAGGACCACACCAAGGGACAGGAAGAAGATGATGAAAATATATGTGTGTGTGTGTGTGCGTGTGTGTGCACATCAAAGATACAGGATGAAAATTCATGTGTATATATATGAGGAAAGGGTAATATATATATATAATTTTTATATTACCCAGAACAAATATATATATATATATACTTAAAAGAATATATAAAGGTACTTGTAAATATCGTTCCTATGCTTTTCTACACGTATCCTGTAAGTATTATGGGAGGATAGAAGCACAGAGAGAAGAGAGCTGGCTAGATACAGACAGTGAGAAGAGAGGGAGAGAAAAGATAGCTCAGTACAGAGACACAGAAGGTGCCTAGACATATAGAGAGAAGGTAGGGAGAGAGAGAGAAGTTCGGATGTAGCTAACATTCCTATATAAGAGGAACGGAAGATAGATGTATACAAAGGGAGATAAATAGAAATACAGATGGATGCAAAGGGAGAGGGAGAAGGCATATATAGAGAGAAGACTGCTAAATATAGAGCGGTGGAATGTAGCTGGATATATACACAATGGAATATTCAGTTCAGTTCAGTTCAGTCCAGTCGCTCAGCCGTGTCTGACTCTTTGCAACCCCATGGACTGCAGCCCACCAGGCCTCCCTGTCCATCACCAACTCCCAGAGTCCACCCAAACCCATGTCCATTGAGTCAGTGATGCCACCCAACCCTCTCATCCTCTGTGGTCTCCTTCTCCTCCTGCCCTCAATCTTTCCCAGCATCAGGGTCTTTTCCAAAGAGTCAGTTCTTCGCATCAGGTGGCCAAAGTATTGGAGTTTTCAACTGCAACATCAGTCCTTCTAATGAACACCCAGGGATGATCTTTAGAATGGACTGGTTAGATCTCAGTGCAGCCCAAGGGACTCTCAAGAGTCTTCTCCAACACCACAGCTCAAAAGCACCAATTCTTTGCACTCAGCTTTCTTCACAGTCCAACTCTCACATCCATACATGACTACTGGAAAAACCACAGCCTTGACTAGATGGACCTTTGTTGACAAAGTAATGTCTCTGCTTTTGAATATGCTCTCTAGGTTGGTCATAACTTTCCTTCCAAGGAGTAAGCGTCTTTTAATTTCAGGGCTGCAGTCACCATCTGCAGTGATTTTGGAGCCCAAAAAAATAAAGTCTGACACTGCTTCCACTGTTTCCCCATCTATTTCCCATGAAGTGATGGGACCAGATGCTGCAATGAACATTGGGGTACACGTGTCTCTTTCAATTCTGTTTTCCTTGGTATGTATGCCCAGCAGTGGGATTGCTGGGTCCTATGGCAGTTCTATTTCCAGTTTTTTAAGGAATCTCCGCACTGTTCTCCATAGTGGCTGTACTAGTTTGCATTCCCACCAACAGTGTAAGAGGGTTCCCTTTTCTCCACACCCTCTCCAGCATTTATTGCTTGTAGACTTTTGGATCGCAGCCATTCCGACTGGCGTGAAATGGTACCTCATTGCAAGGTTTTAAAACCGTCTCTCTCTACAACCCGATGCCTTTCTCATCAGCATCATCTTTTGTTCCCTTAATGAAATGGCATGGTTTACCCTACACAACCAGTGAGGCATAAGAATTAATGTCAGGTGCCAGAAACTTCAATGTCAGAAGGAGTCATACCCATGCACAGGGAGGAAAAATGGGGAAAAGGCAGGTTTTCTTGAATGTGTAAATGCCCACTTACCCTTCCACGTGAAGCTTTGACACACAGCAGTTCAGTTACCTTTGAATATCCCTCTGCCGATGATAAATAAGAAACATCAACTATTTGGAGCATTATTAGTAATATACAGCCATATGGTCTTATGAATTTGGAAAGACCCAAAATTTCGTATCAAATCACACACACACACACACACACACACACACACACACAAGTGCTTTCTGTTCAAATGCACTTCAAAGACTGTCTGGACTCTCTACTCTTCCTAAAACTAGCCTGTCCACTAGAAGATAAAGCACCTCAATCTATCTGTGCAGGCTGTATAATGATTAGAACAGCACACAGTAGCTCTTCAAGTTGTAATCACTGAAGTAAAGGTTGACATGAGCTCCAAAGCACAACTGTTTTTTTTTTTTTCAAACAGAAAATCTTGTATGTTTTCCCTGAATATTCACCAGCAGTCCACCTACATACTGAATCTTCAAACAAATAATATAAAGGGTTATATGAAGTGTAACTGAGCCAAGCCACACTGTTCAATGTTGGGCTTCATAATGTACACTTTAATTCAATAATGATAATACCCATGCATCCATTTGGATTTAAAAAGACATCAGCAATTGGAGAAATGGACGAAAGGCGGGGGAAAGTAGTGGAAATAATTTATTTTGACACTGGTCCTTAGAACAGCAGTTACGTTTAACACCCAGTCTTGAGTTCTGAGGATTTACAGTGCTTGACGGAGACGCAGGAATCTATGAAATTCAGGATCGCTTGGAAAGAGTGTGGTCAGACACCTTCTTCCAGACCACCTGTTGCTCACTGGGATGGATGCAGAATTAACACACACATTGATTGTATAAAAATAATAGGCTTTATAATCAATTGAAACCCATTTCGTGAAAGCATAAAATCCCCCCTTAATCCTGGAATATCTTTTAAAACCGTAGCAGTTCACCACTTATAAATGGTCATCTGAAGTGATGCTTTTGTCACTAGATGTCAAAAAATAAATCTATAAACATTTGTGAGCCTGTGTCTTCGTAAATGGAAATTCAAAGCGGCTCTCTTAACAAAGGAAAAGGCCTTCTGAAAACACACAGCAAAGAATGTACACGTGATATTTAGCACAGGAAAAATACCCTGTGTATTCTGACCACTTCTATTCTCTACTGCACTGGATAGAGAAAGGTATTCTATATCCAGGATGTGCTAATGTGAAGAGAAAACCCACACAGACCTACAGATAGGGGGTCAAATCAGTATGAGCATTTTTATGGCTTTGTTAAGAGAATCAACTTATAAAAGTCAGTTTCCTTTAGAAAATGCAAGCAGTAATAATCCTTTAGAAAATGTGGACAAGCGTATCACGTATAGTGGCTACAACAGAACGATTTTGTTGGCGTCAACGTGTACAAGACTCAAAGGTGTCAGTGCTCTCCTGATTCAATGAAGTTCAAATAAAACTGTCAAAACTACGTTCTCTGGGACTTGATAAGCTGTTTCAAAAACTCATTTTAGAAAAACCGCGGTGTGAGGAGACAAGGAGCCCTTCGAGGAAAAGACGCAGGTTGGCGGAGATTCCACGCGTTCATGATGAACCCTTATTAGAAGGGCGTGGATTCACAGGAAGATGTACACTTCAGCAGGAAAACAAGAGTGAACCTGTGGAGACACCTTATGAATACTGAGTAGAGAAAGGCAAACTTTCAGTTAATGATGCTTGTACACTTAAAAAACGAGTCAATTAAACCTGATAGGTTTGCAAAGACCTTAAAGCCAAATATCCAAATTCCTAAACTTCTCGAAGAATATTTGAAAAGGACTTTACAACCCTGGATTGCAAACTATATAAATTAAAACCGAGAAAGGAGAGGGAAATAGCATCCCTCTCCGGTATTCTTACCTGGAGAATCCCATGGACAGAGGAGCATGGCGGGCTACAGTCCATGGGGTCGCAAGTAGTCAGACATGACTGAGTGAGTAAGAACACAGACAAAACCCAGAAGAGAAAGTCTGACTACTTCACTTACATGAAAATGTAAGATTCTGTCTCTAACGACAAAGGGTGAGAAAGTGAAGCAGCATCCATTTTCAGGAATATATTTTCAGTCTTTTTATCCAGCCAATATAAAGCACACACACATAAATACCTAAGCCCCGATACAAAAAGAGGAAGGAGATTAGAAATAGGTAGTTCAGAGAGAAGTAGTCATTTCGAACTCATAGACATGAAACGTTTTTACACGTAGGTGGTCACTTATAGAATTTAAACATAAACGTAACAAGGAAGTATCTCGTCTCTGCCCATCACGTTGGCTAAGACAACACATACTTGAAAAATACTGACGGAACTTGGAGCTGTCCATCAATGGGACAGTATTACCACCCACATCTTCTCAGCTTATACACTGTCATCAAGGTTTAGACCAACATTCGGCTTATGCTAAAAATTCACCATAAGAGTGAGTCATGAACCAACAGCGGTACCTGTGCACGCATAACATAGATGTCTCACAAACGTTTGGATCCCGAGGTACTTTCCAGCGATATTAATAGCAGCTTCTTTTGTACGAAGCTGTAGCTATGTACCATTATCTTCAGCATGTCATACAAACGGTTCTTTGACGAATAATTGAAGCTCATCAACCTGCACTGTTAAATATTTGGCTTCATAATGTACACATTAGTCCATCAATGATAAATAACTATGCATCCATTTGGAATTAAAAACAGATCAAGAATAAGACAAACTTACGGTGAGAGAAATTATTGGAAACTATGTATTCCAACACTGGTCCTTTAGGATAGCAGTGACATTTGACACAACCTGTCCCAGCCTTGCAGAGAAGGCAATGGCAACCCACTCCACTCTTGCCTGGAAAATCCCATGAATGGAGGAGCCTGGTAGGCTGCAGTCCGTGGGGTCACGAAGAGTCAGACACGACTGAGTGACCTCACTTTCACTTTTCACTTTCATGCATTGGAGAAGGAAATGGCAACCCACTCCAGTGTTCTTGCCTGGAGAATCCCAGGGACGGGGGAGCCTGCTGGGCTGCCGTCTATGGGGTTGCACGGAGTTGGACACGACTGAAGCGACTTAGCAGCAGCAGCAGCAGCAGCAGTCCCAGCCTTGAGTTCCAAGGGTTTGCAACACTGGTTGGAAACGCAGGATTCTTTGAAATTCAAGGTCACCCGGAAAGGGTGTGGCCAGACAAGTTCTTCTAGACCAAAGTCACTCATCAGGATGGATGTGGAATTAACACACAAGTTGACTGTGTAAAAATAGCTTTATAATCAATTGAAATCCAGTTCATGACAGCAGAGTGTGCCCCTTTCAGCAAAAGCACATTATTCCTCTTAAGGCTGGAATATTTTTTTCAACAGATGACAAAAAAAAAAAAAAAATCCTACAAACATTTATGACAAATTGCTTAGAAAACTGGAATTGAAAGGAGCTCTTCTAATGAAGGCCAAGGCTTCGTAAAAACCTGCAGTGGATGGTATACAGGTAATATTTAGCACAGGAGCAATACCCTGCTATCCTCGGTCACGACGTCTGTTCTGTGCTGGCTAGAGAAAGGTGTTTCTATATCCACGATGTGATCATACAGAGAGAAAACCCACACAGACCTACAGAGAGGTGGTCAAGTCAACACGAGAATTTTGGCAGGAACATACACAGTTCAATGGGGGAAACGAGCAAACCCACAGAGACACAGAGAGACATGCTTTTCAGAATATTGACTAGGGAAAGGGCAACTTACAGTTAACTATGCTTGTACCTTTAAACAAATGAACCAGTTAACACAGATAGGCTTATTAAGGACTCAGAGCCAAATACCAAAATTGCTAAACTTTCAGGAGAATGTTCGAAAATCACTTTATCACACTGGATTATGGAATGCATGAATCAAAACCCAAAACAACATTTGACTAACTGACTTACCTGAAAACGTAAAATTCTGTCTCTAACATTAGAATGGAAAATGAACCATCTATTTTCAAGGATATATTTTCCGTCTGTTTCTCCAAGAAATGTTAAAAAAAATACACAGAAATACATAACCCCCAAGACAAGTTAAATGAGGGAAATTATAAATCAGTAGTTCAGAGATAAGTAATCATTTACAACTCATAGACAGACATATGAAAAGTTTTTAAGTCCACCCATAGAATATAAACATGAATGTAGCAAGAATATATCATGTCTTTACCCACAAAATTGGCTGGGATAACATACCCGAAAAATCCCAGTTGAACTTGCAGCTGTGAATCAATGGACATTATCACCCACATCTTCTTGGAATATAAATTGTCATCAGGTTTCAGAACAGAGGTCTCTGCTGGAAATCTACCACAAGGATAACTCATGAACCAACAATTATACTTGAATGCATATATCACTGGTAACTCACAAACGTTTAGACCCTGAAGCATGTACTGTGATATTCATAGAAGCTTCTTTTGTATGAGCAATACCCCAGATCATACATATGCTTGTCAAAAGTAGACTGGGTAAAAAAAAATCTCTTACATTAATACAAAAAAAAAAAAAAAAGCTATACAGCAATGAGGAATAATAAGAAAGCACACGTATTTAAGTCACCCTGGGTATATCTCCAGGAGAAGGAAACGGTCTGAACACAGAGTTCAAGGACAGGGTCTAAGAAAGGCATATACAGTCTGGTTCTCTTATATAATGCTCAAAATCAGACAAAATTTAAGATTACTTTATATACAAAATATACAAACAGGTTGTACAGCTCAGTGTCAATAAAAACATATGTTAAATGGGCAGAAGCTCTCAGTAGACGTTTCTCTCCACAGAAGACAGAGAGTTAGTGAAAAACCACGTGATAAGATGCTCAACATCACAAAACAGCAGAAAAATGCAAATCAAAACTACGATGAGGTATCATCTCAGACCAGTCGGAATGGCTGTCATCAAACAGCGTACAAAAAAAAAGTGCTGCAGAGGGTAAGGAGAAAAGGGACCCTTCCTGCACTGTTCGTGGGAATGTGAATTGGTGGAGTCACTACGGAGAACAGTTTGGAGGCTCTTTCAAAAAGTAAAAATAGAGTTACCTTGTGATCTAACAATCTCACTCCTGGGCATATTCCCAGAAAAATCCCAATGCTCATAGCAGCCCTATTTACAATAGCCAGGACATGGAAGCAACCTAGATGTCCATCAATAGATGAATGGATAAAGATTGGGTATATCTATCTAATGGCATATTCCTGAAGCATAAAAAAGAATGAAATGATGCCATTTGAGGCAACATGGATGGACCTAGAAATTACCATACTCAGTGAATTAACTCAAAGAAATATGATCTCGCTTATGTGGAAACTTAAAAAAAAAAGATACAAAGAAACGCATATGACTGGGTGTGAATAAAACTTTATTGACAAAAGCAACTAAAGAGGAGAGTTGGCCCTGAACCCTAGTCATCCCATGGATATGCTTAAGACTTCACTATTAAGTGAAAGTCCCTCAGTCGTGTCTGCCTCTTTGTGACCCCATGAGGTATACAATTCATGGAATTCTCCAGGCCAGAACACTGGAGTGGGTAGCCTTTTCCTTCTCCAGGGGATCTTCCTGTCCCAGAGATTGATTCCAGGTCTCCCGCATTGCAGGCAGATTCTCTACAACTGAGCTACCAGGGAAACCCAGCAATACTGGAGTGGGTCGTTTATCCCTTCTCCAGGGGTTCTTCCTGACCCAGGAATCAAACCCAGGTCTCCCACATTGCAGGCAGATTCTCTACCAGCTGAGCCACAGGGAAGCCCAAGAATACTGGAGTGGGTAGCCCTTTCCCTTGTCCCGGGGATCTTACCCACCCAGGGATTGAATCTGGGTCTCCCGCATTGCAGGCGGATTCTTGACCAGCTGAGCCGCAACGGAAGCCCAGGAGTGCTTATCACTATCAAGCTTGCTTATCACCTCCAAGTACACAGAGAGCCCGGAGCATGTGTCTTAAACATTTCTCAGTGTTTAATGGTGTGGCATTTGCACAGTTTCACAGTAACTACAGACACTGCCCTGAGGCCAGGGTTTTCAGTATCCAAGGGTTTTAGGAGAGGACATACTTTCATGTATATCCACCAGGACTCTGTGTACCCTTCTCCTCCTCACTGCGCAAGAGAGAGGGAAAAAAATGCCAATCCTGTTGTGATGTGTTTCTAACAGCTCCTGGTCATATTTCCCAAGGGTTGTTATCCTTAAAACAGGCCTCAGAAAGCCACTCTACCCGGGGCGCAAATGTCTCCGGTCCTCCAGCTGCACAATCTGCCCATCTTTCTGACCCAGGAGAAATATTACAGTGTGCTATGAATACCTGATGTGGACAGGAACATGCAGGGCAATAAATCTCTGTGGCGCCTGCAGAATCTCCCTCCTGCCAGAGGCGAGGGTGAAACGTACGGACGTGTGAAACTCAATCCGCACCGAGGCATCAGCTGTCTCCCTCCCTTCAGAAGTTCAGATCTAATGAACGTGTCTGCGAAGGAAATTATGTTCTGATTCCTCGCAGGATGACAGCCCGATTCTTGTGACAGCACCTAGCAATAACTTTATTCCTGAAAGTCGCTGCTTCTCTAAGGAAATTCCTAGCCTAACCCCAAAATTTCCACCTCTTTCAAGACAGGCTGGTGGGACCACTTGCTGAGATAATCTCAGATGGTAATGGGCAAAGGAGTATGATAGAGGAATGCAGTAGAAACTGGAACACATTGAGAGTCCAACGGACTGCAAGGAGATCCAACCAGTCCATCCTAAAGGAAATCAGTCCTGAATATTCATTAGAAGGACTGATGCTGAAGCTGAAGCCCCCATACTTTGGCCACCTGATGCAAAGAGCTGACTCTGTGGAAAAGACCCTGATGCTGGGAAAGATTGAAGGCAGGAGGAGAAGGGGACGACAGAGGATGAGACGGTTGGATGGCATCACCGACTCGATGGCCATGAGTTTGAGTGAACTCCGGGTGATAGTGATGGACAGGGAGGCCTGTGTCCATGGGGTGACAAAGAGCTGGACATGACTGAGCGACTGAACTGAACTGAACTGAAAGAATCTGCCTGCAATGCAGAAGACCCTGGTTCAATCCCTGCATTGGGAAGATCCCCTGCAGAAGGGAAAGGTTACCCACTCCAGTATTCTGGCCCGGAGAATTCCATAGACTGTACAGTCCGTGGGGTCGCAAAGAGTCGGACACGACTGAGAGGCTTTCACTTTCAAAATGTCAACACCCACGTCAGAACAGAAGGACATGGACATCTCTTCCTGTAAATATGTCAAACATAAATCTACATATGGACCAATTCCGGCAGAATGGTTACTGAGCTCTGGCAGAAGGTCTCATGCAGCCAACTTGGAAGTAAGATGGCCATGTCACTCTGTAGGGGAAAAGAAACAAACAAACAAAAACAGGAATAAGTTTATTTAGTGCTTTGACAACATTCATCATGCAAAAAAATGAGTTTCTTTAGAAGTATTTTCATGATGGCACTCTTTCTACCTAAAATACGAATTTAAAAGGTCAGTACTGGAATTCCCTAGTCGTCTAGTGGTCAACTGTTACCGTTTTTGTTTCACTGATGAGTCATGCCTGACTCTTTAGCGACCCCCACAGACTGTAGCTCGCCAGGCTCCTCTGTCCATGGAATTCTCCAAGCCAGAATACTGGAGTGGGTTGCTGTGCCCTCCTCCAGGGGATCTTCCCCAACCCAGGATCGAACTCACCCAATCAGTGCAGCACAGCAACTGGAGGGAAAAAAAAAAAAAAAAAGAGAGAGAGAGAACCAATATAAGACACCCATGGAATAATATAAAACATACCCATATATGCATAATAGGAATTCCAGAAGGAGAAGAAAAAAGAGAAAGGAGTCGAAAATGTCTTTGAAGAAATTACAGCCAAATGTATAAAAGGAAAGGTCCCCAAGAAGATGAACCCAAACATACCTACACCAAGACATATAGTGATTAAAAGGGCAAACGTGGGAGTATTCCAAAGGCATCTAGAGAAACACACCCAGATAATTACAAGGAAACCACTCCCCTCCCCGCCCCTTTAAAGCTGTGAGCTGATTGCTCTGCAGAAACTCTACAGGCCACAAGGGGGCAGCAAGATCTACTCAAATCCTGAAACGGAAAACCCGGCAGCCTAGGATATTCTGGCCTTCCCTGGTGGCTCAGCTGGTAGAGAATCCATCTGCAATGCGGGAGACCCGGGTTCGATCCCTGGGTTGGGCAGATCTGCTGGAGACGGGATAGGCTATCCACTCCAGTATTCTTGGGTTTCCCCTGTGGCTCAGCTGGTAAAAAAAAAAAAAAAAAAAAAAAAATCCTCCTGTAATGCAGGAGACCCCTGTTCAATTCCTGGGTTGGGAAGATCTGCTGAAGAAGTAGGCTACCCATCTAGTATTCTTGGGCTTCCTTGGAAGCTCAGCAGGTTAAGAATCCGCCTGCAACGTGGGAGACCTGGGTTCCATCCCTGTGTTGGGAAGATCCCCTGGAGGAGGGAAAGGCTACCCACTCCAGTATTCTGGCCTGGAGAATTCCAAGGACTGTATAGTCCCTGGGGTTGCAAAGAGTCAGACACGACTGAGGGACTTTAACTTTAGGATACTCTACCCAGCAAGGTTTTCACTTAGAACAGAAGGGGAGAGAAAGAAGTTCTCAGACTAGCAAAACCTAGAAGAATACAGGAATACAGAACCTATCCTGAAAGAAAACTTGAAACTTGTTCTCTACATAGAAAAGAAGCAAGACTCTCTAAGAAAGGGGAAATCACAGTAGGAAAAGCATGCATATAAAAAGACTGAAAAGCAAAGTGTTAGTCGTGCAGTCGTGTCTGACTCTTTGCGACCCCATGGACTGTAGCCCACCAGGCTCCTCTGTCCATGACGTTCTCCAGGCAAGAACACGGGAGTGGGTTGCCATTTTCCTTCTCCAGGGGACCTTCCTGACTCAGGGATCGAACCTGGGTCTCCTGCATAGCAAACGGAACTTTTTTTTTTTTTTTAACCATCTGAGCCACCAGGGAAACGCATTACAGGGATCCCTGAGAAGAAAGAAGAGAAAAGGGAGTCAAAAGGGTATGTTAAGAAATTATGGCTGAAACAGTTGCCGCAAACCTAAAGGAGGAGACATATCCAGGTCCAGAAAGCCAAGATGAACCCAAGCAGATCCAGAAAGCACAGAGAATTCCAAACAAGATGAACCTAAACAGATCCACATCAAGACATATCATGATTAAAAAGGCAACACTTAAGAGAGTTTTAAAGGCAGCAAGAGAAGAACAAAGAGTTACATACAGGGAATCCCCCGCTAGACTATCTGGATTTTTCTGCGGAAACGCTGGAGGCCCACAAGGGAGCAGCAAGGTATATTCAAAGTCATGAAAAGAAAAAAAAAACCTTGCAACCTAGGATACTGGACCCAGCAAGATGATCCCTTAGAACAGCAGGAGAAAACATTTCTCAGACAAAAACTAAACGAACACAACAATGCTGAACCTATCCTAAAAAAATATTAACAGGTCTCTAAATAAAAAAAGAAGCAAGAAGCTATAGGAAAGTCACAATGGGAAAGTAAATCACTTACATAAGTCAGTGCAGAGATAAAAAAAGTTCTGTGAAAGTGAAGATAACGAACAGAAGATGGTTCACACAGGGCTATGAAAGAGGACATCAAAATCATAAAATGTGGGGAAGGACAGTAAGAAATGGACATGTTTCCCCCCAGAACACATTTGAGCCTATATGACTACTAGTCTAAAGCAAGTAGGTGTAGGAAGGGTGTGGACCCCTGTACCACGGGTCACAGAACAAACATCTCCATTATTAACCAAGCCCCATAGCAACTGTTGCCGTGAGCCTTCCTCACCTAACCGGCCAGTTCCCTGACCCCTTGTTAGGTAAAATACTCACTCTGCTACCCTGTAGCAGCCTGGCCAATCACCTGATGCCTTCCAGCAGGCATTTTTCCCTGTCTTGAGGCTATAAAAATCAGCTACCAGCCTGCAAAAAAAGACATCAGCTCTCTCTTGAGCCTTTCCACTGTTCTAACAGTGTCACCCACTCTAATAAACTCTTTTCTCTGCTCATTCACCCTCAACGTCTTCAAATTCTTTTTTAACCCATGCACAGGCCACGACAAAGGGGTTAATATACTCGAATAACAGGGTAACCACAAATCAAAACCATAAAATAGATTCACAAAAAGCACAAAGAAGACAACGTAAGCATAATACAAAAGAACATCAACACATCAGAAAAGGGAAAAGAAAGACAAGAAATTTAACACAAGATTTAAAATGGCAATAATAAACACATCTATCTTTCAGTAATGACCTAAAAGGTCAATGGATTTAAATGCTCCAGTTAAAAGACATAGAGTGCAGACTGGATTTAAAAAAAAAGAAAAAATAGGACTCCAGAATATGCTGCCTTTGCTGCTGCTGCTGCTAAGTCACCTCAGTCGTGTCCGACTCTGTGCAACCCCATAGACAGCAGCCCACCAGGCTCCCCTGTCCTTGGGATTCTCCAGGCAAGAATACTGGAGTGGGCTGCCATTGCCTTCTCCAATGCCTGAAAGTGAAAATTGAAAGTGAAGTCGCTCAGTGGTGTCTGACTCTTAGCGACCCCATGGACTGCAGCCTACCAGGCTCCTCTGTCCATAGGATTTTCCAGGCAAGAGTAGTGGAGTGGGGTGCCATCGCCTTCTCCGATGCTGCCTTTAGGGACCCACTAAAGAGGCCTACTTTAGGGCAAAGGGATATGCAAAGACTGAAAGTGAGGGAATGCAAAAAGTTATTTCATGAAAATGGAAATGACAAGAAAGCAGTGCTCGCAATATTCATACCAAACAAAGTGAGAGTCATTCAGTTGTATCCAACTCTGTGACCCCATGAACTATACACTCCGTGGAATTCTCCAGGCCAGAATACAGGAGTGGGTTGCCATTTCCTCCTCCAAGGGATCTTCCCAAACCAGGGATCGAACCCAGGCCTCCTGCCTTGGCAGGTGGATTCTTTACCATTAGAACCACCTGGGAAACCCTGAGGGAATATATCTGAACATAATAAAAGCTATTTATGACAAACCCATAACGAGTATAATACTCAGTGGTTAAAAAAAAAAAATCTTCCCTTTAAAATCTGGAACAAGACAAGGGTGCCCACTCTGATCACTAAGTCCCTAGCCATAGCAATTGGACAAGGAAAAGAGATAAAAGGTATCCAATTGGAAGGGAAGAGGTAAAATTGTCATTATACCTAGATAAGAGGATCCTATAAATTGTTGTTTAGTCGCTAAGTTGTGTTCGACTCTTTCTGATACCATATTTAGAAAACCCTAAGGACTCCAGAGAAAAGCTAGTCTAATCGATAAATGAATTCAGCAGGGTTGCAGGATACAAGATTAACATACAGAAATCAGTCGCATTTCTTTATATTAACAATGAAATCTCAGAAATGGAATGTAAGAAAAGCAATCTCTTTTAGAATTGCATCCAAAAAAAAAAAAAAAACACCAAAAAAAACAACCTGCTTCTAAATAAACCTGACCGAGGAGATGAAAGAGTTATATGCTAAGAACTATCAAACCTTAATAGAGGAAATTGCAGATGATTCAAAGAAATGGAAAGATATCCCAAGTTCTTGCATTGCAAAATTTAAAACTGTTAACACATTATTGATCAGAGATGATGTAATACGTTTTTTGTTACCTGAATGTTATTGACCAGAGATGTATACATACATCTTTAGAGAGAGTGATACAGTTAACATCATGGTGTGAAGTTGTTAGAGCTTGAAACTGATCAAGGGGTCTTTTATACAGTTTATGATTGTCACCATGATTCACATGTTGCTCCATTAGACCTCTGGGTCCAACCTTATGTATGTTATAAACCTAAGTTTATTACCATAAAATTTTCAAAAATGACACATTGCAAAATTTCTTGCTTCTGAAAGAGCCACCTACAAAGACCCACCTTGTCGAGCATCAGGTGAAATAAAAGACCGTGTTCTAGAGGAAATAATACGATAAGACTTTCCCTGCTCTAGGAGATCTTTCCAACGCAGGTCTCCCACATTGCACGCAGATTCTGAGCCACCAGGGAAGCCCAAGAATACCGGAGTGGGCAGCTTATCCCTTCTCCATGGGATAATCCCAACCCAAGAATCAAACTGGGGTCTTCTGCATTGCAGGCAGATTCTTTACCAACTGAGATATCAGGGAAGACCTGCCCCACTCCCACCCTCCAAAAAAAAAAAATGCCACCAGAAAGTGCAGAGTCTGCTTCTATGGGGAAAGGAGAGTGAAACACAGTGTATTTTTTACAGATGCTCTCATCGCCTGCATCTGGGTCATGAAGATCTTTTTTGTATAGTTCTTCTCTGTATTCTTGCCACCTCTTTTGATTTTGTTAGGTCCAAACCATTTCTGTCCTTTATTGTGCCCGTGTTTGCATGAAATGTTTCCTTGGTATCTCTAATTTTCTTGAAGAGATCTCTAGTCTTTCCCATTCTATTGTTTTCCTATATTTCTTTACATGGATCACTGAGGAGGGCTTTTCTTATCTCCCCTTGCTGTTCTTTGGAACTCTGCACGATGGTGTGATCACTCACCTAGAGCCAGACATCCTGGAATGTGAAGTCAAGTGGGCCTTAGGAAATATCACTATGAACAAAGCTAGTGGAGGTGATGGAATTCCAGTTGAGCTATTTCAAATCCTGAAAGATGATCTGTGAAAGTGCTGCACTCAATATGCCAGCAAATTTGGAAAACTCAGCAGTGGCCACAGGACTGGAAAATGTCAGTTTTCATTCCAATCCCAAAGAAAGGCAATGCCAAAGAATGTTCAAACTACTGCGCAATTGCACTCACCTCACATGCTAGCAAAGTAATGCTCACAGTTCTCCAAGCCAGGCTTCAACTGTACATGAACTGTGAACTTCCAGATGTTAAAGTTGGATTTAAAACAAGCAGAGGAACCAGAGATCAAATTGCCAACATCCATTGGATCATCACAAAAGCAAGAGAGTTTCAGAAAAAACATCTACTTCTGCTTTATTGACTATGCCAAAGCCTTTGACTGTGTGGATCACAATAAACTGCAGAAAATTCTGAAAGAGATGGGAATACCAGACCACCTGACCTGCCTCTTGAGAAATCTGTATGCAGGTCAGGAAGCAACAGTTAGAACTGGACATGGAACAACCAACTGATTCCAAATCAGGAAAGGAGTACGTCAGGGCTGTATATTGTCACCCTGCTTATTTAACTTATATGCAGTGTACATCATGAGAAATGCTGGGCTGGAAGATGTACAAGCTGGAATCAAGATTGCTGGGAGAAATATCAATAACAGATGACACCACCCTTATGGCAGAAAGTGAAGAAGAACTAAAGAGCCTCCTGATGAAAGTGAAAGAGGAGAGTGAAACAGTTGGTTAAAGCTCAACATTCAGAAAACTAAGATCATGGCATCTGGTCCCATCACTGCATGGCAAACAGATGGGGAAACAATGGAAACAGTGGCTGACTTTGTATTTGGGGGGGCTCCAAAATCACTGCAGATGGTGTTTGCAGCCATGAAATTAAAAGATGCTTGCTCCTTGGAAGAAAAGCTATGACCAACCTAGACAGTATATTAAAAACAGAGACATTAATTTTTCAAGAAAGGTCCATCCACCAAGGCTATGGTTTTTCCAGTGGTCATGTATACATGTGAGAGTTAGACTATCAAGAAAGCTGAGCACAAAAGAATTGATGCTTTTGAACTATGGTGTTGGAGAAGACTCTTGAGAGTCCCTTGGACTGCAAGGAGATCCAACCAGTCCATCCTAAAGAAGATCAGTCCCAAGTGTTCATTGAAAGGACTGATGCTGAAACTGTAATACTTTGGCCACCTGATGGGAAGAGGTGACTCAATAGAAAAGACCCTGATGCTGGGAAAGAGTGAAGGCAGGAGGAGAAGGGGACGACAGAGGATGAGATGGTTGGATGGCATCACCAACCTGAAGGACATGAGTTTGCGCAAACTCCAGGAGTTGGTGATGGACAGGGAGGCCTGGCCTGCTGCAGTCCACATCGTAGCAAAGAGTCGGACACGACTGAGTGACTGAACTGAACGAATCAGCTGCATAGAAATGCAGACTGCACTGCCTGTCACACCCTAATGAGATACTGGAATGCTTTAGTAAGACACATACAGAGTTTCAAAGAAACACATTAAGTGCTAAAAATGTTCTATTCACTCACATGTGGGTATTTCAATCCTCACGTAGATGACAAATCACCAGTCACAAGGCACTAGTTTCTGCATAAATCTCCCAGTCAGTAATGTGTTTAAATGGCCACATTCCCCAAGCATTCTACAGATTTAATGTTGTTGTTCAGTTGCTCAGTCGCGTCTGACTTTTTGCAACCCTGTGCACGCAGCACGCCAGATATAACGGGATCCCTATCAAACTTTGTCATGATACTTTTCACAGAATGAGAATAATCTCAAAATTGATATGGAACCATAGAAGATAGAGCATTCAGAAAACTAAGATCATGGCAGCTGGTCCCACCACTTCATGGCAAACAGATGGGGAAACAGTGACGGGCTTTATTTTCTTGGGCTCCAAAATTACTGAAGATGGTGAATGCAGCCATGAAATTAAAAGACGCTTGCTCCTTGGAAGAAAAGCTATGATCAACCTAGACAGCGTATTAAAAAAATCACGAGCCTTGTGACTTGTGATTTGTCATGAAAGTGAGCATTGAAATACCCACATTTGAATAAATAAAACATTTTTTTTTTTGCACTTTATGTGTTTATTTGAAACTCTGTATGTGTCTTACTAAAGCATTCTAATATCCCATTAGGGTGTGATAGACCAAGACATTACTTTACCAACAAACGTCCATCTAGTCAAAGCTATGATTTTTCCAGTGGTCGTATATAGATGGATGTGAGAGTTAGACCAGATAGAAAGCTGAGTGCCGAAGAATGGATGCTTTTGAACTGTGGTGTTGGAGAAGACTCTTGAGAGTCCCTTGGACTGCAAGGAGATCCAACCAGTACATCGGAAAGGAGATCAGTCCTGGGTTCATTGGAAGGACTAATGCTGAAGCTGAAGCTCCAATATTTTGGCCACCTGATGCGAAGAGCTGACTCATATGAAAAGACACTGATGCTGGGAAAGATTGAAAGTGGGAGGAGAAGGGGACGACAGAGGATGAGATGGTTGGATGGCATCACCGACTCAATGGACATGAGTTGGGTGGGTTCCGGGAGCTGGTGATGGACAGGGAGGCCTGGCGTGCTGCGGTTCATGGGGTTGCAAAGAGTTGGATATGACTGAGCAGCTGAACTGAACTGACGTACATAGTTGTACTTAATAAGAGCAGTTGTGGTACAGTTTTCACTATTTTTTGCATGTGACATTCGCATCTCTGTGTTTCAGTATTTGAAGCCACCAATATCTCATTTAAGGTTTCCCAGGTAGCGTTAAGTAGTAAACAATCCACCTGCAGATGCAGGGGGTTTAAGAGACATGGTTCGATCCCTGTGTCTGGAAGATCCCCTGGAGAAGGGAATGGCAACCCACTCCAGTACTCTCACCTGGAGAATCCCATGGACGGAGGAGCCTGGCGGGTTACAGCCCATGGGGTTGCAACGAGTCGGACGTGACTGAAGCGACTTAGCACACAGCACACAAACCTCATTTAACTTTGACAGTTCCAGAAAGTGCAGTACTTTTGAAGGAGGAAACAGACAGAGCAGGCTGCACCTTGAAAGCAGGAATCCATCTTGGGCTGGACTGTGGACTTTGAACTATATGCCCAGTATCTATGGAAATGACATACCAACTGGAAAACCAGGCCCCCTGGATGGAAGAGCCCCAGGGCTCGTCCCTAGACTCTCTGGTGCCTAAAAGAATACCCTAATTATCTGTGCAACTGAATAGAATCATAAATTCTATTATGCTTATTGGGGTATGACCACAGGCCTAGTGATAATTGTCCACTGTTAACTACCCAGGCTTAAGGCATATGAATCACGGGTTAACTTTGATTGTATCTTTATTTTCCTTTGTTCAGACTAGTTTCAGGGAATTTGGGGAGGTGGGTTTGGGCATGTACACTTAGGATATATAAGGTTTTCAGAAAAACTGGTCGGGGTCCTTGGCTAAGAGGAGACTCTGCCTTGGGCCCACTGGTGTAATCAACTGCACTCCACCATCTGCATTGTCCTTCTGAGTGAGTTTGTTTCCCAGAATGCGTGTCTACAACACTTTGACCACTGATGATACAGGCACCTAGGCGGTCCTGTTCTTATAGTTTCTAAACCACCAGCAACATATACTTTCTGAATCTAAGCTCTCTAAGGAGCCCATACTACACTTTCCAATTATTAGTTGATAGACAAATTCTGCATTTGTCCCCAAAGATACCAGCTTCCTTGTAGTGTTTACTCAGCTTGGGTGAGAATGTTTTATCTTGCAGCTGAATATCCTGGAAATCAAAGAATATAGAGCCAAGTTTCAATACGGTGCATTTGGGGCTTCCCTGATGGTTGGTCCAGTGGTTAAGACTTCACCTTCCAAGGCAGAGGATGTGGGTTCGATCCCTGGTTGGGGAACAAAGACCCCACATGCCTTGCATCCAAAACTCTGAAGCATCAAACAGAAGCAATATTGTAATGAATTCCACAAAGGCTTTAAAAAAATGGCCCAACCCAATATGGTGGATTTGTTATTTTTAATTCAGAAATGTCTGTAAGTTATACATTGCTATCATACTTTTTCCCAAAAAATCCATGTGCCCATGAGTTATAATTTCTAAAAGATTAAATACATCTTGGTTCTGTTCTTTAAATTAAATTATGATTGATAAATCTGAAGTTAGATAATAAAGTAAAATTATGATTGATAAATTTGAAGTTGGCTCAGTATTCAACTTCCTCTCTCTGCAGAGTTGGAGGCAGACTAACTGCCTTATAAAATTCTCACAGAATCCGAAAGATACATTGTCACTGAAAATATTGAAAAAAAAAACCACAGTGAATATTTTAAAATTTGGTATTAGAAGTACATTATTGTATATGTCGGAGAAGGCAATGGCACCCCACTCCAGTACTCTTGCCTGAAAAATCCCATGGGTGGAGGAGCCTGGTGGGCTGCAGTCCATGGGGTCGCTAAGAGTCGGACACTACTGAGCGACTTCACTTTCACTTTTCACTTTCATGCATTGGAGAAGGAAATGGCAACCCACTCCAGCGTTCTTGCCTGGAGAATCCCAGGGACGGGGGAGCCTGGTGGGCTGCCGTCTATGGGGTCGCACAGAGTCAGACACGACTGAAGCGACTTAGCAGCAGCAGCAGCATTGTATATGTATTTTCCTAATTATTTGACTCTTTGTTATGCAATCGTGTGTGTGTTAGTCGCACGGTTGTGTCCAACTGTTTGTGACTCCCTGAACTGTAGCCCACCAGGCTCCTCTGTCCATGGGATTCTCCAGGCAAGAATACTGGAGTGGGTGGCCATTTCCCTCCTCCAGGGTATCTTCCCGACCCAGGGATTGAACCCAGGTCTCCTGCATTGACAGGCAGATTCTTTACCACTGAGTCACCAGGGACGCTCTTGTTATACATAAATCTAGCCAACTCTTTTAAACTCCAGTACAGTACACTATTGTCTGCAGGCAAATACTCAAATTTACTTATTTACACCTCCTGCTGGCTCTAACTCATTTCCTTTTTTTTTTCTTTTACAATACAGCCAAAAAAACACACCATCAATGCATTTTTGTGTACATATGTAAGCTTTTATGGTGTATTTTTTAAAAAAATGCTCTTTATAAGCATAAAGCTCAGCTGTTGTCAGCAAAACTCTACTTTCCCTAATTTATATACTGGAATCTTTGGGGTAGTATCTAAGTTCTAAAATCACCTGGTCAGCAAGCAGAAAAGTTGAGATCAAAACCAAATTCTATCCAAAAGGAAAAGAAAAAAAAAAAAAAAACAGTAATTACATATGTCCTGGCTTCTCACTGAAAGGGTTAGCTGAGTAACATATAACATAGCTTTCCTATTTTACTAAACAATCCCAAGGGACTCAGGGGATCTAACCCATCAATCCTAAAGGAAATCAACACCGAATATTCATTAGAAGGATTGACATTGAAGCTCCAGTACTTTGGCCACCTGATGTGAAGAGGGGACTCACTGCAAAAGACTCCGATGCTGGGAAAGATTGAAGTCAGGAGGAGAAGGGGACAACAGAGGATGAGATGGTTGGATGACATCACTGACTCAATGGACATGAGTTTGAGCAAACTCTGGGAGATGGTAAAGGACAGGGAAGCTTGGCGTGTTGCAGTTCATGCAACCAAAAGATACGTAAATGTTTGCTAACCTAACGTCTGTCCAATTATATTTTAATTTTTTTTTTTAATTTCATGATGAGTAAGTTAGAATCTGTATGTCTGTTCACCATTCAGATTTTCCTTGATGGGGGGAAATTCAGCTTTATTTTGGTAGCTTGAAGATCAAGAAGCAACTGTTCTTGGCACCCACTTTGTTAGTGGGTTTTCCAAAACGAAGTCATTGAATGAAAACTTGATGACGGCATACATTATTTTCTAAGTAAACGTTCATAGTCCAGTAGACACATAGCTTGATTTTAAGAAGAAACAGAGTTTTGGCAAAATGTGGGAACAATGTACTGAAATAATTTATTTTGTTTTATTGGATACTGACATAAGATGTATGATCTCAACTTTTATATATGATCAAATATGTATATTTGATCTCAACTTTTTTGCTTCCTGGCCATGTGACTTGAGAATTTAGTTACGATCCTACAGACTCCAATATATAAAGTAGGGAAAGTAGAGTTTTGCTGATGACAGCTGGGTTTAATGCTTATAAAGAACATTTTTTTAAAATACACCATAAAAATGCTTACATATTACTCAGCTATTAAAAATAACACATTTGAGTCAGTTCTACTGAGGTGGATGAAACTGGAGCGTATTATACAGAGTGAAGTCAGAAAGAAAAACACCAATACAGTATATTAATACATACATATGGAATTTAGAAAGATGGTAATGATGACGCTATATGCAAGACAGCAAAAGAGACACAGATATATAGAAGAGACTTTTGGACTCTGTGGGAGGAGGCGAGGGTGGGATGATCTGAGAGAATAGCATTGAAGCATGTATATTACCATATGTGAAATAGATAACTAGTCCAAGTTTGATGCATGAAAGAAGGCACTCAAAGCCAGTACACTGGGACAACCCTAAGGGATGGGGTGGGGAGGGAGATGGGAGAGCGGTTCAGGATGGGGGACACGTGTACACCCATGGCTGATTCATGTCAATGTACGGCAAAACCACTACAATATTGTAAAGTGATTAGCCTCCAATTAAAATAAATTAAAAAAAAAAGAACAGAGCAACGAAACTAAAAGCTGCTTCTTTGAAAAGACAAACTGAAGTGATAAACCTTTAGCCAGTTCAGTTCAGTTCAGTCGCTCAGTCGTGTCTGACTCTTTGCGACCCCATGAATCACAGCACGCCAGGCCTCCCTGTCCATCACCAACTCCCCACCAGGAAACAAAAGAAAGGGTGCGGGAGGGGAAAGGGCTCACTCCAATCGATCTAATTGGAAACGAAAAAGGAGAAGTTACCCCTGGAAACCACAGAAATACAAAGGAGAGGACTTGCCTGGTGGACCAGTGGATGAGGCTTCATGCTCCCAATGCAGGGGGGAGCTAAGATCCCATGCGTCACAACTCGAGAACACAAGCACTGCAACTGCTGAGCCCTCACACCCTGGAGCCCGCACATCACAACTAGAGATGCCCACACATCACAGCAAATACCCTAGAGCAGCCAAAGTGGGGAAAAAAAAAATACAAGGGACCATAAGCCGCTACTACAAACCACTATATGCAAATAAAGTGGAAAAACCTAGAAGACATCAACAAATCCTTAGAAAGGTACAACCTTCCAAGACTGAGCCGGGAAGAAACAGAAAATATGGACAGACCAATCGTAAGTATTGAAAATGAAACTGATCAAAAAGCTCCCAGCAGACAAAAGTACAGGACATGATGGTTTCACAGGGGAATTCTATCAGACATTTAGAGAAGGGATTCCCTTGTGGCTCAGTTGGTAAAGAGTCCACCTGCAATGCAGGAGACCTGGGTTCGATCCCTCAGTCGGGAAGATTCCCTGGAGAAGGAAAAGGCTACCCACTCCAGTGTTCCAGCCTGGAGGACTCCATGGACTGTATAGTTCATGGGGTCGCAAAGAGTTGGTCATGACTGAGTGACTTTCACTTTCACTTAACACTTATCCTTCTGAAACGCTTCCAAAAAACTGCAGAGGAAGAAACACTCCAAAAATCATTTTATGAAGACACTATCACGCTGATACCAAAACCAGAGATACCACAAAAAGAGAAAATTACAGGAGAATATCACTGACAAACACAGATGCAAAACCCTTAACAAAATACTAGGAAATCAAATCCAACGGTACATTAGAAGGATCATTCACCATGATCAAGTGGGATTTGGCCCAGAGATGCAAGGATTTTTCAGCATTTGCAAAACAATCAGTGTGATACACCACATCAACAAACTAAAGAATAAAAACCATATTATCATGTCCAGAAAAAGCTTTTGACAAAATTCAACACCCAGTTATGATAAAAGCTGTCCAGATCGTGGGCAGAGAGGGAACCTACCTCAACGAAATAAAAGCCATATACAACAAACCTACAGCTAAGCACATTTCATCTAAGATCAGGAACAAGACAAGGAAACCCGCTCTCACCACTTTTATTCAACATAGTTGTGGAAGTTGTAGCCATAGTAATCAGAGAAGAAAAAAGAATAAAGGCAATGCAGATTGGAAAGGAAGAAGAAAATCTGTCACTGCTTGTAGGAGCCAAGTCACTTCAGTCGTGTACAACTCTTTGCAACCCCATGGACTGTAGCTCTCCAGGCTCCTCGGTCCCTGGGATTCTCCAGGTAAGAATACTGGAGTGGGTTGCCATTCCCTTCTCCGGGGGATCTTCCTGACCCAGGGATCAAACCCGCATCTCTTGTGTCCCCTGCATTGTGGACAGACTCTCCAGACTTGCAGATAGCATGACACTATACCTGCTGCTCTTGCTGCTGCTAAGTCACTTCAGTTGTGCCCGACTCTGTGTGACCCCATAGAGGGCAGCCCACCAGGCTCCCCCGTCCCTGGGATTTTCCAGGCAGGAGAACTGGAGTGGGGTGCCATTGCTTTCTTCAGACACTATACCTAGACAATCCTAAAAAATGCTCCTAGGAAACTATTAAAGCTCATCAATGAATTTGGTAGTTTCAGGATACAAAATTGACACACAGAAACGTTTTGCATTTCTATACACTGACAGAGAAGAATCAGAAAGAAAAATTAAAGGGGAAATCCCATTTACCGTGGCATTTACGAGAACAAAATACCTGGGAATAAACCCAGCTAAGACGCAAAAGACCTGTTCTCTGCAAACTATAAGATGGTGATGAAAGAAGCTGAAGATGATATAAACAGATAAAATATATATGCCATGTTCTTGGACTGGAAGAATCAGTATTGTGAAATGACTGTACTACCCAAGGCAATCTACATATTCAATGCAATGTCTATCACATGATCAAAGGCATTTTTCACAGAGCCAAAACAAAACAAAAAAAAAGTTTTAAAACAAGTATACAGACTCAAAAGACTCTGACTAACTAAAGCCATCTTGAAAAAGGAAAACATAGCTTGAGGAATGAGGCTCCCTGATTTCACGCTATACCACAAAGCTATACTGTAGAGTATATGACAAAGTCCAAACAGCATGATACTGGCCCAACAGAAAAGTACGTGAATGGAACAGGACAGAATGCCCAGAAATAAACCCATGCAGCTGCCGCTAGTGGTAAAGAACATGCCTGCCAGTGCAGGAGACTTAAGAGACCCAGGTTCAATCCCTGGGTGGGAAGATCCCCTGGAGGAGGACATAGCAACCGACTCCAGTATTCTCTCCTAGAGAATCCCACGGACAGTGCAGCCTGGCGGGCTACAGTCCATGAGGTCGCAAAGAAGCAACTGAGTGAGCTCAGAAGAGAGAAGAATACATGGTGGAGAAGTCTCTTCAATAAGTAGTTTTCGATCACCTAGACAGCTTACATGTAAAAGAATGAAATTAGAACATGCTAATTTCACACACACACACACACACACAAATTCAAAATGAATTCAAGATCTAAATGTAACTTGATACTGTAAAACACTCAAGGAAAACATAGGCAGAACACCCCTTGATGTAAGTCACCGCAATATCTTTTCTGCTCCACCTCCTAGAGTAAAGAAGCTGAGAACAGAAGCAAACAAACGGGCCCTCATTAGACGTAAGAAAAGCTTTATCACAGCCAAGGGAACCATAAAGAAAACAAAAAGACGACGCACAGAAAGGGAGAAAATGATGGGGGATGGGGACTTCCCTTGGTGGTCCAGTGGTTTAGAATCTGCCTGCCAACTCAGGGTACGTGGGTTCGATCCCTGGTCCAGGCACTAGGATCCCACAGGCAGTGGGGACAACAAAGCCCGTGTGTCCCAGGAACTAGGGTCCCACAGGTGGTGGGGCAATGAAACCCGTGGTGTGTCACAACTAGAGAGAGTGGCTAGACTTTAATCACTGCTCGTGGAAACTGGAGAAAGCCCCATGCACCACAAGGAAGAGCCTCCATGTCGCAATGAAAAATTTAAAAAAAATTTTTAATGAAAAAATGTAAAAGGCCACCAAAAATTTAAAAAAAAATAGAATAAAAATTTTGAAACAGACTATGCAAATGAAAACCATAGTGAGGCAATCACCTCACACCTGTCAGAATGGCTGTCATCAAAGGGACAAATCAGAAGCCTTGTTCAGGATGCAGAGAAATGGGAATTCTTGGGTACTACTGGTGGTAGTGTAAACTGGTGCGGAGAATATGGCAAATAGGAGGAGGTTCCTCAGGAAATTTGCAAGAGAATTAACTTGCGATCAGCAATTGCACCTCTGGGTATTCATGCCGAGCAAATGAAAACACTAAGGTGGCCGAGGGCACCCACCCCCTGGCGTTCAGCGCAGCCTTGTTTGCAAGAGCTGAGATATGGAAACAACCTAAATTCATGTTCATCTGTGGATGAATGGATACAGACAATGTGGGGTGTGTGTGTGTGTGTGTGCGTGTGTGTGAAAATATTATGCCAGAACAGAGAATGAAGCCTTGCCATTTGTGATAACACTCATGGAAGAATTACGCTAAGTAAAATAAGTCAGAGAGAGACAGATACTATATGGTCTCAATATAAGGAATCAAACGAAACACACACACACACACAAAAAAAAAAAAACACAAAAAAACTTTTACCTACAGAGAAGAGGCAAAGACAAGCAGGTGGGGGCAAGGTGACATGGATGAAGGGAGTGGAAAGGTACAGTGTCTCTGTTACAAAATAAGGAATTCATGGGGATATAACGGGGGCTTCCCTGGTGGCTCAGGGGTAGAGAAACCGCCTGCCAATGCAGGAGACCCAGGTTCGATTCCGGGGTCGGGAAGATCTAGGGAAGGAAATGGCAGCCCACTCCAGTATTCTTGCCTGCAAAAATTCCATGGATAGAGGAGCCTGGTGGGCTACAATCCATGGGGTTGCAAACAGCCAGACATGACTTAGCATCTGAGCACACATTGGGGTCTAGTGTACAGCATGGTGATCAAGAAGTGCATATCTGGAAACCAATACAATATTGTAAAGCGAAAAAAAAAATACTACTAAGAAAGCAAGTTTTAGATTTCTTACAAGAAAACAATTTTCTGAAACTATGGATGTTGACAAATGTTAAACAGACTTCTTATAAATTTACAGTGTATTACAAATATCAAATTTTTACGCTACACAGCTGAACTAATACATCCATTCTGTCTCAACAGAACATGTGAAAAAAAGTGTACAATTAAGTTTCTCTCTCATTAGCCAAGTGTGATCATGAGTCTGTCAGACACATAGTGCATTTCTAAGTCACATTTGCTAAGAATGTTAGTTATCTCTACTGCCAGTGGTGTTTTTAGGTGGGTTTTCAGAGGTGGAAAGAAATGAAGTCAGAATGTGAGGATCCTAGTCTGATATGATCAAGGGATTCTCCAGGCAAGAGTACTGGAGTGGGTTGCCATGCCCTCCTCCAGGGGATGTTTCCGAACCAGGAATCAAACCCGGGGTCTCCCGCATTGCAGGCAGATTCTTGACCATCTGAGCCCCCAGGGAAGCCGTTATGCTCAAGGCAGCCCTGATCCAGTCAAGCTCTGTATAAGACAAATACTATCAATATATGATCTCGTTGCGTGGAATGGAAGCACACACACACACACACACAAAACCCCTGCAGTGTTACTGAATTCACTTATTAGTTCTACCAGTTTCTGTGTGTGTGTGTGTTACTGAATTCACTTATTAGTTCTACCAGTTTCTGTGTGTGTGTGTGTGGTTTGAGGGGGAAAACTAGAATCCAGGAATCCCACTGTTTATACTTAATCCAAGTTGTCCACAGTACCCGAGACCCAGTTGGCCCCTATTATAATCTTCCCAGAATGAATGTGACCGTCACTCCGTCACGTCTGATTCTTTGTGACCCCGTGGACTGTAGCCCACCAGGCTCCTCTGTCCATGGGATTCTCCAGGCAAGAAGACTGGAGTGGGTTGCTCTGCCCTCCCCACCCAGGGATCAAACCCAGGTTGCCTGTGTTGGCAGGCAGATTCTTTATCGTCTGAGCCGCCAGGGTAGCCCATCTTGCCTGTTAACAACACCTGGACTTGTGCAAGACGGATTAGCAACCCCGCTCTGGGTGAACTGAATGTGGTTAAGGCTTGGCCTCCATAATGAAGCTTGATATCATCTCTGGTCTTTATGGCTTGGGTTTCACATGGTTCTTTTGAAAAGTAATTTACAGTTCAGGCATTTCAAGTGTAATTTAAAAAAAAATGGAAATAGCAATATGAAGCATACCCACCTGCTATCTCACATAAAATACTCCAGTGTATTTTACCGAAAACTGGGACACTCTCCCAGGAAACTAGCACTTAAAACCCCCGAAAAGGAAATTGTATAGTTCCACCTTATAATCCTGTGTGTATCACAACAAACTGAAAAATTCTGAAACAGATGGGGATACAAGATCACCTTACCTGCCTACTGAGAAATCTGTATGCAGGTCAAGAAGCAACAGTCAGAACAGCTACCGGGGACCCCTAATCTACTAAGCCCTGATATAATTAAGTGAGCCCTCTATGTCAACATGAGAGAAAGAACACAAGTCTTAAAGACGAGATTTCCACGTCCTGACCCCCGTGGGCCCAGGGCAACGCCCTCCTGGGCTGACCTCCCACTCGGCACGTCTGGTTGTACCAGCACCTGAATGTCTGGATGTACTGAACTGGAAAGAAATGAACTCAGGACATGTACATCCTAGATTGCTTTCCCACTTTGCCCCTCACCAGTGATCTGATGCTCAATGAATTATTGACATGCCTGCTTAAATAATTGAAACGCCTATTTAAATATCCATTTGAAGTAATAAAACCTGTGTGGAAGCAGGTTGTAAATTGCCCTGGGTCTGAGACAGCCAGCGGACGTGAGCTTCGAGAGGACACATGGCTTTTCAGAGAATGTTATCACTCAGAGCAACTTGACCTCGTTGGGGGAGCTAGAATATTACATCCGGGACCATGATCTGGATACTCACTGGTCCAGGCGAGGACTAGGGTGAGGGGACAAGGAGTCTTATCTGGGGTAGAGAAGTTAAATGGTTCTGAAAATAAATTCAGGTGTCAGAATGATAACGTTTAAGGCCACGTTCGTGAAAAGCAAAATTAATGCCAAGAAATCTGTAGTGAACAAAATGTTGGAACTGTACACACGACGACAGGCTTTGAGCAGGCTGGGGTTGCGGTGAGGACCACAGGGACGGTCATCAGATGCAGGAACACCTGCCAGACCCCATCCTTTGGTACTACTCCTTGTGTGGGTGACGGTCTGAGTAATGGTGTGGTCATTCCCCCAGGGGTCAGCCAGGATTAAGGTCACACACACAGCCTCGTCCACTCACTGGCTCTAAGACCACGGGATCCTCAACGCTAATATTCATTGCCCTCCAAACTCACGTGGGTGGTGCGATGGGGGTGAATCGTGTCCTGCAAGAAGATATTTCCGAGTCCAAATCCTTGGCAGTAGTAACGTGAACTTTTCCTGGAAATAGGCTCTTTTTCAAACAGTTGTAATCATCACGGGGGCTTTTGTGCTTAGTCATTCAGTCATGTCTGACTCTGCAACCCCGTGGACTGCAGCCTGCCAGGCTCCTCTGTCCATGGGATTCTCCAGGCAAGAATGCTGGAGTGGGTTGCCATTTCCTCCTTCCAGGGGATCTTCCGCACCCAGGGATCAAACCTGTGTCTCCTGCAGTAAAGGATAATTTCTTACCGAACCATCTATGTATCTATCATCCATTCTGTCTCTCATCTTTCATCTATGTATCAAGCATTCCATCTTCTATCTGTATCTCCAAGTCTGTATCTATCATTTGTTGCCTATCGAATCACCTATCTATCCATTATCTATTTATCTACTATCTACCTATCATTTTTTTACCCATGATCTGTCTACCATCTGTGTCTGTCTCTCTGTTCACCTTTCAATGTATCTTTCTATCCATATCTATCTATTATCTTCAGTTCAGTTCAGTGACTCAGTCCTGTCCAACTCTTTGGAACCCCATGAACCGCAGCACGCCAGGCCTCCCTGTCCATCACCAGCTCCCGGCGTACATTCCAACTCATGTCCATCAAGTGGTGATACCATCCAATCATCTCATCCTCTGTCGTCCCCTTCTCCTCCTGCCTTCGATCTTTCCCAGCATCAGGGTCTTTTCCAGTGAGTCAGTTCTTCACATCAGGTGGCCAAAGTATTAGAGTTTCAGCTTCAGCAACACTCCTTCCAATGAATACTCAGGACTGACGTCATTTAGGATGGACTGGTTGGATCTCCTTGCAGTCCAAGAGACCCTCAAGAGTCTTCTCCAACACCAAGGTTCAAAAGCATACCTTCTTCGGTGCTCAGCTTTCTTTATAGTCCAACTCTCACATCCATACATGACTACTGGAAAAACCATAGCTTTGACCAGACAGACCTTTATTGGCTAAGCAATGTCTCTGCTTTTTCATATGCTATCTAAGTTGGTCACAGCTTTTCTCCCAAGGAGCAAGCATCTTTTAATTTCAAGGCTGCAGTCACCATCTGCAGTGATTTTGGAGCCCCCCAAATAAAGTCTCTTACCATTGTTTCCCTATCTATTTGCCGTGAAGTGATGGAATCAGATGCCATGATCTTAGTTTTCTGAATGTTGAGCTTTAAGCCAACTTTCTCACTCTCCTCTTTCACTTTCATCAAGAGGTTTTTTAGTTCCTCTTCACTTCTGCCATAAGGGTTGTGTCATCTGCGTATCTGAGATTATTGATATTTCTCCCGGCAATCTTGATTTCAGCTTGTGCTTCTTCCAGCCCAGCGTTTCTCACGATGTACTCTGCATATAAATTAAATAAGCAGGGTGAGAGTATACACAGCCCTGACGTACTCCTTTTCCTGTTTGGAACCAGTCTCTTGCTCCATGTCCAGTTCTAACTGTTGCTTCTTGACCTGCATACAGATTTCTCAAGAGGCAGGTCAGGTGGTGTCGTAATCTATTATCAATCATCTGTTTATTTATTATTTATCATGCTATGGAAAAATCCAAATGGATTTTCTGGCCCACCCAACACGTTCACGCCCAGGAAGACCAAGGAGCACCAACAATCACCTAATGCTCCAAGAGGCAAGCACACATTCTCCCTCTCAGATTTCCAAGGCAGGGTGGCCTGTCAGTACCTTGATTTTGGGCTCTTGGCCTCCAGTACTGGGAGATGATACATTTCTGGTTTTAATCCCCTCAACCGATGGTATTTGTGATAGTATTCCCAGGAAAACAAGTCCTAGGATGTAGCCTGCCTGTCTTTCACTACCCAAAGTTAACTTTCCTGAACTACGTGCTCCCCCTGGGACAGGGTTTTCTTGAAGCACAAGCTGGAATCAAGATTGCCGGGAGAACTATCAATCTCAGTTATGCAGGTGATACCACCCTCATGGCAGGCAGTGAAGAGGAACTAAAGAGCCTCTAGATGAAGTGGAAAGGAGAATGAAAAAGCTGGTTTTAAACTCAACATTCAAAAACCTAAGATCATGGCATCTAGCCCCATCACTTTATGGCAAACAGATGGAGAAAATGGAAACAGTGACAGACTTTATTTTTTTGGGTGCCAAAATCGCTGTGGATGGTGACTACAGCCATGAAATTAAAAGACGCTTGCTCCTTGGAAGAAAAGCTATGAGCAATCTAGACAGCATATTAAAAAGCAGAGACATCACTTTACTGATAAAGGTCCATTTAGTCAAAGCTATGGTTTTTCCAGGAGTCATGTATGGATGTGAGAGTTGGACCATAAAGAGGGCTGAGCGGCAAAGAATTGATGCTTTGAAACTGTGGTGCTGGAGAAGACTCTTGAGAGTCCTTGGACTGCAAGGAGATCAAACCAGTCAATCCTAAAGGAAATAGACCCTGAATATTCATTGGAAGGACTGATGCTGAAGCTCCAATACTTTGGCCACCTGATGCAAAGAGCCCATTCTTTGGAAAAGACCCTGATGCTGGGAAAGATTGAGGGCAGAAGGAGAAGGGAATGACAGAGAATGAGATGGTTGGATGGCATCACTGACTTGCTGGATATGACTTTCAGCAATCTCTGGGAGATAGTGGAGGACAGAGGAGCCTGGTGTGTTGCAGTCCATGGGGTGACAGAGAATCAGACATGACTGAGTGACTGAGTAACATCTGCTCCACCTGGGGCAGGATGTCAGGGAGACACATGTGTTAGTCTTTCCTTTGTGTGGATCTAAAGGGCTTGATTCATAAGGAAGCCTCCTTTTGGGAGAGATGGTCGAGAGACCCTACTGTTGCTCAAAGGGAGGAACTCACCTTGGCTTTTCCTTTTAGAATTATTCTTTAATTGCAAGATAATTGCTTTACAATGCTGTGTAGGTTTCTGCTGTATAAGTCAGCCATATGTATACCTATATCCCCTTCTTCTTAAGCCTCCCTCCTCCCCCCACGCCACCCCACTCCTCTAGGTTCATCACAGAGCTCAGCTCCCTGTTATACAGCAGCTTCCCACTAACTATTTATTTTACACATGGTAGTGATTATAAAGAGGTATCCCCTCATACCGGTTAGAATGGCCATCACCAAAGATATCTACAAAGGGGGCTTCCCTGGTGGCTCACTGGTAAAGAATCCGCCTGCCAGTGCAGGAGACACGTGTTTGATCCCTGGTCCAGGTAGATCCCACATGCCATGGAGCAAACAACACCCGTGAACCACAACTACGCCAGAGTCCGGGGGCCGCAGCTCCCCAGCATGTGCCCTAGAGGGCATGCTCTGCAGCAAGAGAAGCCAGCTCAGCGAGACGCCCGCATACCACAGCTGGAGAGTAGCCTCCGCTCGCCACAACGAGAGAAAAGCTGGCACAGCAACAGAGACCCAGCACAGCCAAAAATAATAAAATTTAAAAAAATCTACAAACAATAAATCCTGGAGAGGCTGTGGCAAAAAGGGAACCCTTCTCGCACTGCTGATGAGAAAGTAAAGTGATACACCCACTATGGAGAACAGTAAGGGGACTCTTTAAAAAGTTAAGAGTAAGGCTACCATATGACCCAGCAATCCCACTACTGGGCACATACCCCTGAGAAAAACCATAATTCAAAAAGACTTACGTACCCCAGTATTCACAGCAGTAATGTTTGCAGCTGGCAAGATGAGGAAGCAACCTAGACGTCCATTGACAGATGAACAGGTAAAGATTTGGTACACACGTACAGTGGAATATTACTCAGCCATTAAAAGGAATGAATGTGAATCAGTAGTCGACAGGTGGATGGACCTAGAGTCTGTCATACAGAATAAAGTAACTTAGAAACAGAAAAACAAATATCGTATATTAACACTGGCTTTTCAAGAGGCTTTGTCCGCTCCCTCTCCCACTAGTAATATCTCCCAATGAAGAAACAGGCAAGCCATAAAATTATGCATTTGCACAAACACCAAAGGTTACACATTGCACTTGGCTAACAGGCTTTCTTTTCCTATCGTAATACAAAAAGAAATGTTTTTTTTTTTTTTTAATGTTCTTCCTGCAGAATTTCCTTAACATTTGTTTTAGGTTAACTTCCTAATTAAGCCATTTTTATTTTAGGCCAGTGGCCACAGGTTTGGTGAAACTTCAGCCAAGTGATAGTCTTAAACCACACAGACTGTTCAGACGCAGTGGTGCAGTGGCAAGTATAATCAGAGTACTAGGAATAAAATGCTAATGAGCCATTTTCCTTTTAAAAGCGTGACCTTTTGAGCACCTAATGGAGAGCAGAGCCATGAAGTTCTCTTTATAGAAATTCTTTTTTTAGATAACCTTCACTGTGACAATATCCTTTTCTTTCCAGGGTACCTATGTTTGAAAGCAAAAGCAGAAGCCATTCAGTCATGTCCGACTCTGAGACCCCATGGACCATAGAGTGCGTGGAATTCTCCAGGCCAGAATACTGAAGTGGGTGGCCTTTCCCTCCTCCAGGGGATCTTCCTGACCCAGGGATTGAACCCAGGTCTCCTGCATAGCAGGCAGATTCTCTACCAGCTGAGCCACAACGAAGTCCAAGAATACTGGAGTGGGTAGCCTCTCTCTTCTCCAGGGGATCTTCCCAACCCAGGAATCTAACTGGAGTCTCCTGCATTGAAGGTGGATTCTTTATCAACTGAGCTCTCAGGGAAGCCAACCCATGTTTAAGTCTCCTTACGTCTCCAACACTTTCTGGAGGTGTTTCATTTGAAGCCTAGTTATGTCTAGGCTTCAAATATATATACAGCCCCCAACTGGGTGGCACTGGTGGTAAAGAATCCACTTGCAATGCAAGAGACACAGGAGGTGCAGGTTCAATCCCTGGGTCGACAAGATCTTCTGGAGAAGGAAATGACAGCCCACTCCAGGATACTTGCCTGGAGAATCCCATGGACAGAGGAGCCTGGTGGGCTACAGTCCACAGGGTTACAAAGAGTCAGACACGACTGAAGCGACTTACTACGCACACAGGGATTGATGACTTCATGTGGCTTTCAACCTCACGCTTCTGTATCCCCAGGGCCAGCTGACTATTATTATTATTATTTTAAACTGTGGTTAAACACACACACACACACACACACACACACACATAAATTTTATCCCTTTAAACTGAAGAGTAGAGGACTTCCCTGCAATTCTGGTGGTTGAGACTTTACCTTGCAACACAGGGAGTGTGGGTTCAATCCCTGGTTTCGAAGCTAAGATCCCACAGGACTCATGGCCACAAAACCAGAACATAAAGCTTAAGCAGTATTTTAAAAAGTTTAATAAAGTCTTTAAACAAAACAAACCCTAAAGAGTAGTTCAGTCGCGTTAAGTACTTTCACACTGTTAAGCAACCATCACTCCCCATTTGTCTCCAAAGCTTTTTGGGCCAAAGTAAAATTCTGTACCCATTAGCTACTGCATTCTGCCTCCTTCAGCCCTAACCCCCCAGCCCCACTCTGCTTATGTACCTGCTCTAAGTGCCTCACATATAAGGAATCATGCAATATTTCTCTTTCTATCTGCTTTGCAATATTTCTCTTTCTATCTGTTCTGCATCATGTAACATTCTGTCCTCAAGGTTCATTTCACATTGTAGCCTGTGTCAAGAGACTTTCCTTTTGAAGGCTGCACTGGGATTTCCCTGGTGGCACAGGAGGTAAAGAAGTCTGTCTGCAATGTGGGAGATGCAGGAGGCCCAGGTTCGATCCCTGGGTCAGGAAGATCCCCTGGAGGAGGGCATGGCGACCCACTCCAGTATCCTTGCCTGGAGAATCCCATGGACAGAGGAACCTGGCGGGCTACAGTCCAGGGGGGTCACACAGAGTTGAACAGGAGTGAGTGAGTTAACACTCTCACTTTTTTTCAATAGTCCATAGTATGGAGACACCATGCTGTTTATCCATTCACCCATGGATGGACAGTTCGATTGTTGGCACTTTCCAGGTACTGTAAATCACACCACTGTGAACATCTGTGTACAGACAGCTACTCAGTCTGTGACTTCACTTAGTTTGGGTCTCTATGTGGAGGGCAACTGGTAGATTCCCTGGGGACTCTGAATTTTTAAGGAAAGGCTATAGGTGACTCACATTGGCCAGACTTCTTTGTGGCTGAGCAAATTAGTGTGTTCTTTTTAAGACAGTCTGTGAAACTGATACTTACGATTTAAGCTATGAGAGGTATCTGTGGAGTTTAAAGACTGCATAGCTGGTTTAGCTTCACAGCATCATCTTTTTATTTTTTTAATTTATTTTAGCATTTATTTCTTTTTTAATTGAATATACTTGATTTGTATGAAGACATATATATATTTGTATATTACATATATTTTTATATATAAAGATTTATATAAAGACTATAAAGAAAGCTGAGTGCCAAAGAATTGATGCTTTTGAACTGTGGTGTTGGAGAAGACTCTTAAGAGTCCCTTGGACTGCAAGGAGATCCAACCAGTCCATCCTAAAGGAAATCAGTCCTGAGTGTTCATTAGAAAGACTGATACTGAAGCTGAAGCTCCAATACGCTGGCCACCTGATGCAGAGAACTGACTCATTTTAAAAGACCCTGATGCTGGGAAATATTGAAGGCGGGAGGAGAAGGGACCAACAGAGGATGAGGTGGTTGGATGGCATCACCAGCTCAATGGACATGAGTTTGAGGAAACTCTGGGAGTTGGTGACGGACAGGGAAGCCTGGTGCGCTGCAGTTCATGGGGTCGCAAAGAGTCGGACGTGACTGAATGACTGAACTGAGTTGATTTATAATGTTTTTTAGTTTCAGATGTACAGCACCAATTCAGTTATACACACACATATAATATATATATATATGTAATATATAGGCATTCTTTTTCAGATTCTTTTCCTCTATAGGTTATTATAAAATATTGAATAGAGTTCCCTGTGCTAGAAGTTTCCCAACATAATTGAAAGGAAGGCAGAGAGACTTTCCAGATACCCCCAACCCCTCACACATATGCACAGCCCCCCCGCATTATCGATGCTCCTCCCACCACCCAGAGCGGTACGTGTGCAAAACTAACAGACCTATATGAGAGATCACCATCACCCCATCGTTTACACTGGGCTTTATTCTTGGTGTTAATATGTTCTATGGACTTGAACATATATTCATATATATGCATATTAAAATGTATAAACGCATAGTCAAATATACACGTGCATATTCAAACACACGTGTGCATATTCAAACACACGTGTGCATACTCAAGTGCATATGTGTATAGTCAAATGTATACATGCATATTCAAATATATGCCTCTTAATCAAATGTATATGTGTACATTCAAATGTGTGCATATTCAAATGTATGCATGCATATTCTAATATAAACGTGGATATTCAAATGTATACATGTCTAGTCAAACACATCCATCTATATTCATACACAGACACACACCAGGAGGCAAGCATGGCAAGCTACTCCAGTATTCCTGCCTGGAGAAGCCCAGGAATGGAGGAGCCTGCTGGGCTACAGTCCATGGGGCTGCAAGGAGTGGACGAGACTGAGGCAGCGTAGCACACACACACGCATCGTCCCGTGTGTCCACCATTCTAATACCAGTATTCTCACTGCTAAAATTCCTGTGCCCCAGCTGCTCACCCCTTCCCCACCCAGGCAGCCGCTGATCTTTCTGCCTTTCCTATCATTTTTCCTTCCCTTAGAATTTCACCAGGTTGGCATCTCAGAGAAGGTAGCTTTTTCAGACTAGCTTCCTCCACTCACTGAAATGCGTTGATGTCTCTTCCGTGTTCTTTCACGGCTTGACGGCTCATTTCTTTTTAGTGACGACTAACAGCCTGTTACGTGGGTGTACCACATTTTATCAGCCGGTTCACCTACTGAAGGGCATATTGGCTGCGTCCAAGTTGCGCATAGAGATGCCACAAACATCCACGTGGGGCCAGGTGACTGTGCAGGTATGAAGCTCTCGACTCCTTAGGGGAAATGCCGAGGACTGTTCCTGCTGCAAAGCATGGTTAACAGTAGGTTTACTTTTAACAAAGTGCCAGGGACTTCCCTGGTGGTCCAGGAGCTAAGACTCCGTGCTCCCGATGTAGGGGGCCTCAGTTTGATTCCTGGTCTGGGGACTAGATTCCTTATGGCACAGCTAAGAATTTGCATGCCACAACTAAACATCTTGTGTGCTGGAATTAAAAAATCTCATGTGGTGTGACTAAGAGCTAGCTCAGCCAAATCAATAAAAAATAATAAATCTGGTAAGAAACCAGAACTTACAAGTTATCTCCCAGTGTGCCTGTACCATTCTGCGTTCCCACCGACGACGACTCACCAGCATCCTGGGACGTCAAAAAGTAATTAACAACACAAACACCCTCGAAAAGACACCACCAAGCACAATTGCCTTTATTACCCTGCCTGGAAGACATCCTGGAATGTCTTCAGTGAGCCCAGACCCTTACAGCTTCCCAAACATTTCTGCTGCTCAGTAGCCAGCTCGGTTTGGAGTCTTTGCGACTCCGTGGACGGCAGCACGCCGGGCTTCCCTGTCCATCACCAACTCCCGGAGCTTGCTCAAACTCATGTCCATCGAGTCAGCGATGCCATCCAGCCGTCTTTTTACTGTATAAAAAGGCCCAAACATACTTACTTCCCAAAGACAGAAAAAGAGTTAACATTATTACCGTCAGAAGTTTGGCTTTTTGTGACTAGAAGTCACCTTTTGCTGTTCCACTACACGTACCAGCCCCCAAGCAGAAACATCTATATATTCTGGCTCCCCACTTACCTCTTTGGAGCAGTCTGTCAGGGCTATCTGAGTGGACATAGCAGGGTCCTAGAATAAAATATTCAAGGCTTCCCCAGTGGCTCAGTGGTAAAGAATCTGCCTGCCAAGCAGGAGACATGGGTTGCATCCCTGGGTCAGGAAGACCCCCTGGAGGAGGCAATGGCAACCCAGTCCAGTATTCTCATCTGGAGAATCCTATGGACAGAGGAGCTTGGCGGGCTACGGTCCATTTGCAGTAACACAGATGCAATTACAGCTGCTCATACTGAGTGAAGTTTCAAGTCAGACAAAGATAAGCATCGCACGAGATCATTTATATGTGAAACCTAAAATACAGCGGAAATCAGCCTACAGCAGACTCAGACACGGAGAACAGACTTGTGGTTTTCACCAGGGAGGGAAAAGGGAGAACGAAGGACTGAGAGTTTGAAGTTAGGTGACACAAACTATTAATATTACAATGGATGAATGACAAGATCTGTCTCTATAGCACAGGGAACTATATCCGACCTCCTGGGATAAACCATGCATTCTTAGTCACGCCAGTCATGCCCGACTCTTGGTGACTGTATGGATCATAGCTCACCAGGCTCTTCTGTCCATGGGATTCTCCAGCCAATGATACTGGACTGGGTTGCCATGTCCTTGTCCAAACCCTAACAGAAAAGAATATGAAGAAAAACGTATACAGATGTATAACTGAACCACTTGGCTGTACGGGAGAAATTAGCAAAGCACTGTAAATTCGACTCTACTTCCCTGTTAAGAAGCTATTCCCCTGAGGAAACCAGAATTGAAAAAGACACACATATCCCAGTGTTCACGGAAGCACTCCTTACAATAGCCGAGACATGAAAGCACCCTAGATGTTCATCGACAGATGAATGGATAAGTAGGTTGTGGTACATATACAGAATGGAATATTACTCAACTGTAAAAAGGAACACATTCGAGTCAGTTCTAATGAGCTGGATGAGCCTAGAACCTATTATACAGAGTGAAGCAAGTCAGAAAGAGGAAGAAAAATATCGTATGTTAATGCATAAATATGGACTCTAGAAAGATGGTCCTACACGCAGGGCAGTCAAGGAGAGAGAGACGTAAAGAACAGAATTTTGGATTCAGTGGGAGAAGGGGAGGGTGGGCTGATTTGAGAGAGTAGCGTGGAAATATATACACTACCATATGTCAGAGAGACAGTGGGACTGTGATATATGACTCAGGGCACCCAAAGCTAGTGCTCTGTCACAGACTGGAGGGAAGGGGTGGGGAGGGAGGGGGGAGGGGGGGTTCAGGATGGAGGGGACACCTATGCCCGATTCATACTGATGTATGGCAGATACTATCACAATATTGTGGAGAAGGCAGTGGCACCCCACTCCAGTACTCTTGCCTGGGAAATCCCATGGACGGAGGAGCCTGGTGGGCTGCAGTCCATGGGGTCGCTAAGAGTCAGACACCACTGAGCGACTTCACTTTCACTTTCCACTTTCATGCATTGGAGAAGGAACTGGCAACCCACACCAGTGTTCTTGCCTGGAGAATCCCAGGGATGGGGGAGCCTGGTGGGCTGCTGTCTATGGGGTTGCACAGAGTCGGACACGACTGAAGCGACTTAGCAGCAGTAGCAGCCACATCACAATATTTTAATTATCCTCCAGTTAAACAAACTTAAAGCAATTAAAATATGTCTGCAGCATCTGCAGTAAAACATGACTTGAGGAGGCTGGAAGTACCTTCCCCCTGGTAATTGGGAGACATTTAGTTTTCTTCCCTTGTTGTACGATTGTGCTCTTCACTTAGACCAGGAAAATGCACCAGCAAGATTGAGCCCATAAACGAAGAGCTTGCTCATAAAAAGGCTGTTATGTCAAGATCCATTTATGAGAAAATCTCTCCAGAAAGCGGACAGAGAGGAAACCTACTTCAACAAAATAAAGCCCATAAATGACAAAGTGAAAGGAAAGTGAAAGTCATTCAGTTGTGTCCAACTCTTTGCGACCTCACAGACTATACAGTCCATGGAGTTTTCCAGGCCAGAATACTGGAGTGGGTAGCAGTTCCCTTCTCCGGGGGATCTTCCCAACCCAGGGACTGAACCCAGGCCTCCCAACTGCAAGCAGATTCTTTACCAGCTGAGCCGCAGGGAAGCCCAAGAATACTGGAGTGGGTAGCCTATCCCTTCTCCAAGGAATCATCCTGACCTTGGAATCGAACCCAGGTCTCCTGCATTGCAGGCAGATTCTTTACCAACTGAGCTATGGGCTAATGTAATACTTGATGGTGAAAAGCTGACAGCTTTCCCTCTAAGATGAGGAACAAGACAAGGATGTCCACTCTCACCACTATTATTCAACACAGTTTTAGAAGTCCTAGTCAGAGCAGAGGAAAACAGAATCAAATAAAAGGAAGCCAAACTGGAAAAGAAAGAGTAAAACTGTCACCATTTGCTATATACACAAGGCTTCCCAAGTGGCGCTAATGATAAAGAGCCCGCCTGTCAGAGCAGGAAACATAGGAGGTGGGGGTTCTGTGCCTGGGTTGGGAAGATCCCCTGGAATAGGGCATGACAACTCACTCCAGTACTCTAGCCTGGAGAATCCCATGGACAGAGGACCTTGGTAGGCTGTAATCCATGAGGTTGCAAAGAATCAGACACAGCTCAAAATGGAAGTCTAAGCGAGACCGACGCTTACTCCTTGGAGGGAAAGTTATGACCAACCTAGACAGCATATTAAAAAACAGACACATTACTTTGTCAACAAAGGTCCGTCTAGTCAAGGCTATGGTTTTTCCAGTCGTCATGTATGGATATGAGATTTGGACTATAAAGAAAGCTGAGTGCCAAAGAATCGATGCTTTTGAACTGTGCTGTTGGAGAAGACTCTTGAGAGTCCCTTGGACTGCAAGGAGGTCCAACCAGTCCATCCTAAAAGAGATCAGTCCTGAGTGTTCATTGGAAGGACTGATGTCAAAGCTGAAACTCCAATCTTTTGGCCACCTTATGTGAAGAGCTGACTCATTAGAAAAGACCCTGATGCTGGGAAAGATTGAGGGCAGAAGGAGAAGGGGATGACAGAGGATAAGATGGTTGGATGGCATCACCGACTCAATGGACATGAGTTTGGGTGGACTCCGGGAGTTTGTGATGGACAGGGAGGACTGGCGAGCTGCAGTTATGGGGTCACAAAGAGTCAGACACGACTGAGCGACTGAACTGAAGCAAGAAAGAAGTGACTGAGCACACACTTACTCAACATATACATATACAGAAAATCCTAAAGAATTGCAAAAACTACTAGACCTCATCAGTTTAGTGAAAGCTGAAGGATACAAAATTAATATACAGAAACCTGCAGCATTTCTATACACAGTGAACTGTTAGAGAAAGTAAGGAAACAATCACGGTTATCGTTCACATCCACAAGAAGACAACGCCTAAGAATAAACCTACCCAGGGAAGCAGAGAGTCGGACATGACTGAGCAGCTGAACAGCAACAAGAAAGGAAGCAAAAGACCTGTGACCCAAAAACTTTTAAGAGGTTGAGGAAAATAACTGAAGAAGACACACACAATAGACGGCACGGAACGCTGTGTTCTTGGGCGAGAAGAATCAATCTTCTTGGAAAAGAGCATGTTTTCCAGGGCAACTTATACAGTCAGTGCAATCCCTATCTCATCACAGGGGGAATTTTTCACAACGGGACCAAGAGTTTGTATGCAAACACAAAAGACCCTGAATGGCTGAACCAGTCTTGAGAAAGAAGAAGAAATCAGGGGAAATATGCTCCCTGACTTCAGACCATGCTACAAAGCTAAAGTAATTAGCATAGCATTAGCACAGACACGGGGCTTCCCCGGTGGCTCAGACGGTAAGGCGTCTGCCTGCAATGAGGGAGACCGGGTTCGATTCCTGGGTCGGGAAGATCCCCTGGAGAAGGAAATGGCAATCCCCGCCAGCACTCTTGGCCTGGAAAATCCCTTGGACGGAGGAGCCTGATAGGCTACAGTCCATGGGGTCGCAAAGAGTCGGACACGACTGAGTGACTTCATTTCACACAGACATAGACACACTGATCAATGACACAGTAGAGAACCCAGAGATAAACCCAGACACGTAACTCAGTTAATCTATGCACAGAAGGCAAGACTATTCAATGTAGAAAAAGCAAGTCTCTTCGATAAGGGCTTCTGGGAAAACCAGACAGCTACCTGTAAAAGAATGAAATAAGTACATTCTCTCACATCACATACAGACACCAAATTAAGAGTCCAACTTCCTTTCAGTTTGGTTCCCACTAACATCTGAGCCACTGGCTGCAGAATTTCAGGAGGTTTAAGAGCAGAGATGGGACAACTCTCAGTTTCCACCTTACTTCATCACACTCAAAACCAAGGCTCCACCTGGCTGACTGCCTAAGCATACAGGGTGGGTGGTTCTTGAGTTTTTTTTTTTTTTTTTTTTGAATTTTTTATTTTGTATTGAGGTATAGTTGGGCTTCCCTTGTTGGTCAGCTGGTAAAGAAACTGTCTGCAATGCAGGAGACCTGGGTTCGACGCCCCTGGGTATAGTCGATTAACAATGTTGTGATGGTTTCAGGTGGACAGCAAAGGGACTCAGCCACACATACACATGGATCCATTCTCCTCCAGACTCCCCTCCAATCCAGGCTGCCACATGGCATGGAGCAGAGTTCCCTGTGCTGGACAGCAGGTCCTTGCTCATTCTCCATGTGAAATACAGCAGTGTGTCCATGTCCGTCCCAGACTCCCTGACTAGCCCTTCCCCAATTCTTCCCCCTGGTGACCATAAGGTTATTACAGAGTATTGAGCAGAGTTCCCTGTGCTGTCCAGCAGGTCCTTGCTGGTTCTCCATGTGAAATACAGCAGTGTGTCCATGTCCGTCCCAGACTCCCTGACTAGCCCTTCCCCCATTTTTCCCCCTGGTGACCATAAGGTTATTACAGAGTATTGAGCAGAATTCCCTGTGCTGGACAGCAGGTCCTTGCTGGTTCTCCATGTTAAACACAGCAGTGTGTCCATGTCCATCCCAGACTGCTTATCTCTTCCCCCTTCGTTAGTTTGATATAGTCTAAACCGCCACGCTTACAGAGGCAACACATAGTTATACTGCTTAACCTGGGAACAGGGACAACTCCCTCTAAATTCTTTGTTAGGAAGATCACTTGGAAGAATTTGCATTCCTTATGTTCAGGGGCATCTATTTCCATTTCCCTGTGCTGAGACGTTCAGTTGTGTCAGACTCTTTGTGACCCCAGGGACTGCAGCTTGCCAGGCTCCTGTGTCCATGGGATTCTCCAGGCAAGAATACTGGAGTGGGTTGCCATGCCCTCTTCCAGGGGATCGTCATGACACAGGGATCAAATTCACGTATCCTGCATTGGCAAGAGGCTTGTTTACCAGTCTGCCACCTGGCAAGTCCTAGCTACAGAGAAAACAGTGGCTGAGATACCCAGTAACAACCCTACTAGCCTAAAGCCACAGACACCCCCACGGCAGCCTCCACTGGAGAATCTAGCCTTTCTGTCAATGAACCCACTGTTCTCTCCGTGAATTTTATTTAAGCAGAGAATTTAATAGAGGAAAATGGTTCAGGGGCTATTGGAAGACTGAGAAGGGCAAGAGAGCGTCTGTGGGCACAGAGATAGTTACCCAAGAAAGCAGCTACCACTCCCGGAGGTGGGGATCAGAGGGGAGAGACTGAGCTTCACAGAGCTCCAAGTCTGGGAGCCTGGGACCCCAACCTCTGAGGAGGACGAGGCCTGCTGGCTCTTCAGGCGTCTGCAGAAGGGTTCACCAGGCGGGATGCACACATTCGGGGGTGGGGTTGGGGGGGGATGTCTGGGTGGTGCTGCCCACCGACAAGATGCTACCGGCTGGGGAATGCGGAAGAAGGCTGGGGACTGGGACTGGTCGCTTTTGGAAGCCGCTGCTTCTCCCAGTGATCTTAAAAAATGTATATTTTTAATGTATTTATTTGATTGCGCCAGATCTTGGTTGTGGCGTGTGGGGTGTTTAGTTGTGGCGTGTAGGTTTTGTGGTTGTGACTTCTGCGGTCTCTTGTAGTGACATGTGGGGTCTTGCAAAGTCTTAGCTGCAGTATTTGGCATCCAGCTCCCTGACCAGGGATGGAGCCCCAGCCGCCCGCTTTGGGAGCACGGAGTCTTAGCCACTGGATCACCAGGAAAAGTCCCTCCCTGAGGTTTTTGTTTTTTTTTTAATATTGCCCCATTGGCATTAAACGCTCTTACCACCTTTTTCCATATACCTAGCCAAAGCACCCAGAGAAGGCGATGGCACCCTGCTCCAGTACTCTTGCCTAGAAAATCCCATGGATGGAGGAGCCTGGTGGGCTACAGTCCATGGGGTCGCTGAGAGTCAGACACGACTGAGTGACTACACTTTCTCTCTTTTTTATTAGACTGTTGAAATATGATTGTCGGGCATTCTGTCATTTGGATTCTAAAATAACTAACGTCAGGAACCAAATCTAAACATGATTAATAAAGAATGTTAAGGAAATAGCCACGGCTTTGCTTTAAAAATACAATAGCCATCTGAAGGAATGTGATTACAGCTGTGAATGTGAATAAGTGTTTAGAAGTATCTTCTGGGATCATGAATTCAAGGATATAAATTTAAATCTAACATAACAGGAGCAATAATAATATTTTGTTCCTGTTTTATTCAGTCCATTAACATCATTGAGGGTGAATAAGCAGATATTTCAGTTTAAAAAATGTCATTTTCTCTCTCTCTGTTTTTTGTTTTCTTCCAAGTTAAGGTAAGATTATTTATCAAACAGCATTGGTAAGGCTGAACCCGATTATATTCCTCTGCTTGGGTTTCCATGACAAAATACCGAGGATGGAGTGGCTGGAGCAATGATAGACGGTGATGTCTCCCCCATTTCCTGGAGGCTGGAGTCTGAGGTCCAGGTGTGGCCAGGGCTGGTTTCTCCTGAGACCTCCCTCCTGAGCGTGTGGACGGCCATCTGCTCCCTGTGTCCCCATGTGGTTGTGCCTCTGGGTGTGTCTGTGTCCTGAGCTTTTCTTATAAGGATCGCAGTCCTATGACATCAGGACCCAAACTAGTGACCTCGTTTTACCTTCTGCTGCTGCCGCTAAGTCGCTTCAGTCATATCAGACTCTGTGCAACCCCATAGACGGCAGCCCCCCAGGCTCTCCCGTCCCTGGGATTCTCCAGGCAAGAATACTAGAGTGGGTTGCCATTTCCTTCTCCAATGCATGAAAGTGAAAACTGACAGTGAAGTCTCTCAGTTGTGTCCGACTCTTAGCGACCCCATGGACTGCCACCCACCAGGCTCCTCCATCCATGGGATTTTTCCAGGCAAGAGTATTGGAGTGGGGTTGCCATTGCCTTTTCCGTTTTACCTTCACTCCCCCTTTAAAGGCCAAACAGTCCCATTCTGAACTCCTGAGAGTTAGAATTTCAACATACACATTTTGGGGAAAGGGAGAAGACAGAATTCAGTCTATAGAAATGAAGAAACTATGCTGGTTCTCACTATAGAGGTCATCGAGAGTTTTCCTCAAATGTTGTGTATTGTGCTAAAAATATTCATAGACTACCCTCTCAAATTTAAAAACTGTCTCAATACAGATGTAAAAATATGTGAGGTACAAGGCAGAAATGCATGACCTCTTGACACATTTTAATGGGACACTCTGCAAATTCGGAAGAGAAAACTGGGTTTTATATAAGCGATGGGTTGAAATGTTTGTTTGTTGTTTACTCTCTCAGTCGTATCCAACTCTTTTGCAATCCATGGACTATGGCCTGCCAGGCTCCTCTGTCCATGGGATTCTCCAGGCAGGAATACTGGAGTGGGTTTCCATTGGTTTCTCCAGGGAATCTTCCCAACCCAGGGATCAAACCTAGGCCTCTTGCCTTGGCAGGCAGAATCTTTACCACTGAACCACTAGGGAAGCCCAAAAGGACAGTCCTTTAAAACTTTGAATATCACAGGAAATAACAAGGAATTCCTTCTAGATTCACTGTATTAGGAATTATGCTATCAGATTTGAATAGACATGGGAGATCAAATATATATGTATATAAATTATGCTAGCAGCTATGAGTATACGCAAAGTCACTTTAGTTCCATCTGACTCTTGGCGAGCCTATGGACCATAGCCCACCAAGCTCCTCTGTCCGTGGGATTCTCCAGGCAGGAATACTGGAGTGGGTTGCCATTGGCTTCTCCAGGGAATCTTCCCAACCCAGGGATCAAACCTGCAGGTGGATTCTTTCCGACTAGTGCCAAGACCTGACAAAGACCAGCAGGATATCTAGTGTAGATAGAAGAGAAGTCTGTTGATGACCTGGAATTATGAATCCTCTTGTATCCTACAGATTAAAAGCGATGTGCTTCAGCTTTCCTTTGATGCTGGTAATTGGGCCCCTCAGGAGAGAGGTCGAGATGTTTTTGGCTGTCATATGTAGAGTAAGGGTGCTTCTGATGTCTAGGGAATGGGAGCCACAGAGGCTTCTACAAATGTCCTGTGATGACCAGGACAATACCCCACAACCCAGTTGAACTGGCCCCCAATATCGGTCTTGCGAAGGCTGAGAGATTCCAAGGACATTCCCAGTGTTACCTATAGCATCACTCAAATTTTTGTCTTTTTTTTCATTACAATTCAGCTATAGTTGATTTACAACGTTGTGTTAGGTTCAGGTGTACAGTGAACTGATTCAGTTATACTTATGTGTGTGTATGTAAATGTGTGTATATATAAATATATCTATATATAAATTTCAGATTCTTTTTCATTATAGTTTACCACAAGATATGTATTATAGTTTCCTGTGCTATACTGTAGGTCCTTGTTGTTTATCTAGTTTAATACCTAATAGGGTCTACCTGCTAATTCCAAACCCCTAAGGTAAAGCTTTCCTTGTGTGTGTGTGTGTTTTTGTTGTTGTTGTTGTCATTTTTTTCCTTTTTTGTTTTTGGCCACAACTCCCAGTATGTGGAACTTCACAGACCATAAATGGAGCCCACACCCGTTGTAGTGGAAGTGTGGAGTATTAATCCCCGAACCTCCAGGGATGTCCGAGTTTTCCTAGTTTGACAACCTCACTCATCAAAGACATTTTTTCTATGCCAAAACCAATACAGAATTGTAAAGTAAAAATTAAAAATAAATAAATAAATTTTTTAAAAAAATAAATAAAATAAAAAAATAAAAAAAATTTCTCTTATGACAGCTTTCTCATGACTTGTTCCCATTCGCCATGAGGATTCAGCAGAAGCGTCTGGTCGTTTCCCACAACCAAAGATGGAACTGGAGCCTTCTCCTCTGCCCCGGTGCTGTTCTCGGGCACGGCTGTCCCCTGGAATTAACCGCCTCACTTTCCGTCCACTCCTTCCTGTCAGGCGGACAGCCCCTAATGCCATTCTAAATGGCCTAATCACGCTTCTCCTCCACCATTTTCCATAGAACCTGAATGAATTTAAATGTCAGTTGGCATAGCTGCCAGAGTAGGTGGATGGTATTTCAGAATTGCTCTTGCTGCTGTTTTAAATATGCAGAGGCAATGTGTTTAAACCTTTCCCGTGAAAGGATATAATAGGAAATTTCTGTCCTTCCTACCTCCTCATTAGAGTGATTTAAAGCCAAGACTCAAGCCTAATGAATAATAAATGCCTTGAGTAAAATTTTATTTCAATGCGAACCTAGGGCCCAAGCCCACTTGTACAATATTAGGATTCTGAAAATCACTTTTTAACTACTGACTGGGTTTCTGACTCAAAAGCGTAGTTCTGAGTTATGCTATTGAAAAAACACTCTACTGTTTTCAGGATTAGCTCAAATAACATAGATGACGTGAGTGAAAGTCGGTCAATTGTGTCCGACTCTTTGAGACCCCATGGAATATAAAGTCCATGGAATTCTCCAGGCCAGAATACTAGAGTGGGTAGCCTTTCCCTTCTCAGGGAAGCTTCCCAATCCAGGGATCGAACCCAGGTCTCCTGCATTGCAGAAGGATTCTTTACCAGCTGAGCCACAAGGGAAGCTCAAGAATACTGCAGTGGGTAGCCTATCCCTTCTCCACGGGATCTTTCTGACTCAGATATTGAACAGGGGTCTCGTGCATTGCAGGCGGATTCTTTACCAACTGAGCTGTCTGAGAAGCCCCAAATAATATATAAAGGCATTTATTTTCCTTTGGGAATATCAAAAAATTACTTTTCCTTTTCCTTTGCTTCTTTCTCCCTTCTATTCTTATGCTCCCATTTGATGGCCACCTCTATATTCATCAAACAGGATTTAAAGAACCACCAGAAATCTACTGAGACTATTTCGTACTTTTGAACTACTTTGCTCAGATTCTGAAAAAATTGCATGGAGTAACCAGTTACCGTTGTCTGTTTGTTTTTCATGAATGAGTGTTCCACAAAAAAAAAAAAAAAAAAACTGTATAATTTTTTGATTCCGCATATAATTGACATCATATGATATTTGTCTTTCTCTGACTTTCTTCACTTACTGTGACAGTCGATCCACTTATACCAACAAGAGCCGAATTTCAAGTGAAAATTATAAAAGTAAATTCAGGGTACTTTTGGTAAAATTGGAAATCAAAAGTTTCAAAGCTGTGATTTTGCTGTTCATAGATTGTTAAACATTTAGCATCAGATTTTCTAATCTTTGGGCCTCAAAATGATTTTGCAGTCAAGACAGATGAAGCTATAACAGCAGTATGCTTTTGTTGTTTAATTGCTCAGTCTTGTCTGACTCTTTGTGAACTCACAGACTGAAGCCCACCAGGCTCCTCTGTCCATGGGATTTATGTAGATTTGATTATCTACAGATAGATAGATATATCCTTTATACATTTACTCTATGTAGTCTTTATATGTATATATGCTTCTACATATATATATATGTTTCTACCTATATATATATGTTTCTACTTATATATATAAATATGTTTCTATCTATATATATATATGTTTCTACCTATGTGTATACATATCTTTAGGCATTATCATGATCTATGTAACAGTGGAGAAATCTCATGGACAGGGGAACCTGGGAGGCTACAGTCCATGGGGTTGCAAAAACTCATATACAACTGAGAATGCACGCTCTGTATGTATTGTTTATCTATCTATTATCATTATCTGGAGAGGCCAGAAAGAACAAAAACCATAGTCACAGAAAACTAACAGAACTGATCATATGGATCACAGCCTGGTGCCACTCAATGAAATTATGAGCTAAGCCGTGTAGGGCCACCCAAGACGGACGGGTCATGGTGGAGAGTTCAGACAAAATGTGCCTATCTAAGTATCCGTTATCTATTATTATCTGCCTACCTATTTATTATAAGTATCTATCATGTATCATCAATATCTGTCTATCTACATATTTATTAGCAATACCTACCTTTCTGTCCATTCTCTGTATTTATTGGAGAAGGGCATGGCAACCCATTCCAGTATGCTTGCCTAGAGGATCCCAGAGATAGAGGAGCCTGGTGGGTTATAGTCCATGGGGTCGCAAAGAGTCGGACACAACTGGAGCGACTTAGAACACACACACGCACCTATTTCTATTCAATCCTCATCATTTATTGAGTCTGTATTTGCAAACTCATCAGCCCACCAAGATTTATTTTATAGACCCCAAGTCAGTATTTATTCTTTCCAGGTCTTTCTCAGACTTTTGCTGAGCAAGCAGCCATTTAGCAACCTAGATAACATATTGAAAAGCAGAGACATTACTTTGCCAACAAAGGTCCGTCTAGTCAAGGCTATGGTTTTTCCAGTGGTCATGTGTGGATGTGAGAGTTGGACTGTGAAGAGAGCTGAGCGCCGAAGAATTGATGCTTTTGAACTGTGATGTTGGAGAAGACTCTTGAGAGTCCCTTGGACTGCAAGGAGATCCAACCAGTCCATCCTAAAGGAGATCAGTCCTGGGTGTTCTTGAAATGACTGATGCTGAAGCTGAAACTTCAATACTTTGGCCACCTCATGCGAAGAGTTGACTCATTGGAAAAGACTCGGATGCTGGGAGGGATTGGGGGCAGGAGGAGAAGGGGACGACAGAGGATGAGATGGCTGGATGGCATCAGCGACTCGATGGACATGAGTTTGAGTGAACTCGGAGTTGGTGATGGACAGGGAGGCCTGGCGTGCTGCAGTTCATGGGGTCGCAAAGAGTCAGACACAACTGAGTGACTGAACTGAAGGCAAGTTTCCAAGTGTGGTGGAACAGAGTCACTCTCTTTTCTTATGTTCCCTCCTATAAACTTCTGTTCCTATAAAGTGTACTTCTTGTGGTCTGTTGAGTGCCATCCATTTCCTGTTTCTGTGCTTTTGGGGGTGACTTTGCTATTTCCCATGTCCCCCACCCACCACCACTGCCCGTGAAGGGCTGAGGTGCTGTCTAGCATCTTAAACACAGCAACGCTGTGATGTGTTTCAAGGAGCAAATGCTCGTGTTTGTTGAGGGGTGAGTCACAGGCTGTGAGTTCAGGGTGAAAGAATCAGCGGTGTATGTTCAGTGAAAGCTGAAGTGCTCTTTGCTAAGTGCTGTCCGATTCTTTGCGACCCCGTGGACTGCAGCTGGCCAGGCTCCTCTTTGCATGGGGTTTCCCAGGGAAGAATACTGGAGTGGATTGCGATTTCCTACCATTACATAATGTCATCGTTTAACCTGGGAAGACAATGATTCATCAGGGATGCACTAACTCTGGCTAGTCTCATAGTTGAGTGGGAGTAAAAGATATTGGTATTCCTTCTGGATTTTATTTTATTTTTTTGTTTTTATTTTAATTGCGGGCTAATTACTTTACAATATTGTGGTGGTTTTTGCCATACATTGACATGAATCAGCCATGGGTGTACGTGTGTTCCCCATCCTGAATCCCCCCTCCCACCTCCCTCCCCATCCCATTCCTCAGGGTCATCCCAGTGCACCAGCCCTGAGCACCCTGTCTCATACATCGATCCTAGACTGGCTATCTATTTCACATATGGTACCCACCAGGCTCCTCCGTCCTTGGGATTCTCCAGGCGAGAACACTGGAGTGGGTTGCCATTTCCTTCTCCAATGCATGAAAGTGAAAAGTGAAAGTGAAGTCGCTCAGTCATGTCCGACTCTTATCGACCCCATGGACTGCAGCTTACCAGGCTCTTCTGTCCATGGGATTTCCCAGGCAAGCGTCCTGGAGTGGGTTGCCATTGCCTTCTCCAAATATACACGTCTGGATTTTAAAATCTTAGGTGAGTTTGAAAACGTTAAGAAGACTTCAGACATCTAATGTGGAATGATAGGAAACATATATACTGGTTTCACCCCAGGTTCCTGGCACAGCTCCTGGGAGCATCTTTTATGTTTACGATTACTTTGTAAAATTGAAGTATAGTTGATTCACAGCCTATCTCTGCTGTCCAGCAAAGTGATTCAGTTATACACATATATTACATTCTTTCTTTTTGTATTATTTTCCATGATGATATTTATCACAGGATGTAGTATAGAGTTCCCTGGGCTCTACGCTAGGACCTTATGGTTTATCCATTCTGTGTATAATAGCTTGCATCGGCTCACTCCAAACTTCCAGTCCATCCCCTCCCCTTCCTTGACAAGCACAACTCTGTGCCCTATGACTGTGAGTCTACTTCTGTGTCCTAAATAAGTTTACGTGTGCCGGATCCTAGAAGCGTCTTTTGCTCTGACAGTTGGTTTTGCCCCGTTTTGCAGACTGCTGCTGCTGCTGCTGCTAAGTCGCTTCAGTCGTGTCCGACTCTGTGTGACCCCATAGACGGCAGCCCGCCAGGCTCCGCCGTCCCTGGGATTCTCCAGGCAAGAGTACTGGAGTGGGTTGCCATTTCCTTCTCCAATGCATGAAAGTGAAAAGTGAAAGTGAAGTCGTTCAGTCATGTCCGACTCTTCATGATCCCACGGGCTGCAGCCTACCAGGCTCCTCCGTCCATAGGATTTTCCAGGCTGGAGCTCCCTAAATCGCTCAGAACATCGTGGGTGATCAGCTCAGTTCAGTCGCTCAGCCCTGTCTGACTCTTGGCGACTGAGTGCAGCTGGCCAGGCTGCTCTGTCCATCGCCAGCACTTCTGGGGGACACCAGTGTCTTCGGTTCTATTCAGGAGCCTCTCAGTGGGGCCCCTGGGTAGGGGTTCATCAGCCTAAAGACCCCGCCTTGATTAGGACCCCAGAACTGCCCATCTTCAGAGCATGGGAAGTCCATAGTAAGCAAAGCAGACTTCTAATGTTTTAAGATGTGACCACACACACACACACATATGCCCACAGAGCTGTTTTTGTAAATGTACATTTGAATGTAGGTTTCCTTTTTAAGTACACATAGAAAACAATTTAAAGTAGACTTGTATTTTTTCAAGCTGTGACAGTATATGGCAATGACCTGCAGCCAGACCCTTTGGTCCTTGCCTGCCATATCCTCCACCTGCCTTTTCTTTGCGGAAAATGTTAGCCGAAGGATCATTTTAATCAGAGAAGGCAGAACGTGCAGAAGCAAAGGAAAGCCGTCAAAGCAGACCAAACAATAATTATGTACTCACTAAGCAAAGCCAAGGCCCTTTAGCTCCTCCTCAAGGACTATAGAATATTCTGACCCATGTCCTGCCAAGACGTGACCGACTCGATGGACATGAGTTTGATCAAGCTCCAGGAGTTGGTGATGGACAAGGGAGGCCTGGCGTGCTGCGGTCCATGGGGTCACCAAGAGGCAGACGCGACTGAGCGACTGAACTGAACTGATGTCCTGTGAGCTGTCTTATAGATACTGAAACCCCCACCAGGTGAAGAAGTTAACCACGCGATGATCAGACCGTAGCCAGGACATGAGCTCTCATGATTCCGGGATCTGGCCTCAAGACGTGGGAAGAAACCGACCCTGGAAGTAAAGATCAACTGCGCTTGAAACAACAAGGGCAATGCTGAGCAGACCACCACTGAGCAGCTTCAAGATGACTGTCAGGGCTGACTGTGTTTCAAGAAGCCGCCTCCCTCTGTCTTTAAAAGCTCTTAGCCCCTGATTGTCAGGGGCAGGTAGTCAGCCTTTGTACAGGCTCCCGCCCTCCCCCGACAAGTGCCAGCAACCAAAATAAAGCAAACTTTGCTTTCCACCAACCTAGCCTCCTTACTGTCTGTTGAGCTGCAAGCAGCCAGACCCGGCTTCTGTTAACAGTAGCAGACAAGGATTGTCATTTTAAAGGAATAGTTTATTATTTTTTTTTAGTCTTCAAAACCATTAAGAGTAAAGAAATGATTCTTGCCAAAAAGAAAAGGGAGAGAGAGAGAGAGAGATTTCTTAAGTAAAATGCCATATCTAACAAAAAGCTTGAGTTCCTGGAGAAAGAGGGGGAGAGCTATTAGCAAATTGTATTGAACTTAGTAACAATTGCTTTTCCGTGGTGAAGGAGAACTGTTCATTACCTAAAACAATGCTTTGGAGTTTTTCCAGAACTGACTGTCCTTCTGCATAATCATTGAGCCTGGGTCAAGAATAAGCCCTTAATGTCAAGCAGTTATAAGAGCGAGTGAAGCAGATCCTTGCTTCTGCCTGACATTGGCAGGAAGGACATCATTTGTATCCAAGACTCACTACCTTATGCTGGTTACCACTTTAAAACATGGAAAACTGCAAACTGAGCTTCAGCCCAAGGCCATTGTTGAATTGTCTGTCCGAGAGCAGACTCTTAAAATAAAGGTGCAGACATTACTGGAATTCTTCTGCTAGAATTTGTTTCTCTTTGGAAATTCTTCTGCTAGAATTTGTATCTCTCTCCCTCTTTTTATTTATTTTTTTTTATTTTTGGTTCAAAAATATTCAGAGAGATTGATGTGAAGAATATCCAAAAGCACTTCCTTCCTGATCAAGAAAATATAACAGATCTACACAAAGGGTTGGTTTTAATATATAACTTTGATATAGATCTAAGAGGATTCCCAGGTGGCTCAGTGGTAAAGAATTTGCCTGCCAATTCAGGAGCCTTGAGAGATGGGAATTCAATCCTTGGGTCGGGAAGATCTCCTGGAGGAGGAAATGGCAACCCACTCCAGTATTCTTGCCTGGAGAATCCCCTGGACAGAAGAGCCTGGTGGGCTACAGTCCATGGAGAAGCCAAGAGTTGGACCCAGCTCAAATTCATTCATGCCTTAACATCTGAGTGAGCTTCCCTTCCCTTGTGAGTGATTCGAGCTTCTGTTCCCCTTCTTCCTAGAGCAGAGGTGTGTGTACTTGCCCCAAACCTTGTGGTAACTCATGGTGTACAGACTCGCTGTGGTGGCTGGTGGGCGGGATGCTGAGCAGGAGATGGAGAAGGACAGACATCTCAGTGGACTTCATGGGAGGGATATTGCTTATGTGTGGAGACAACCTCTCATTTCATCACTTCCTTCTGATTCACTCAGGCTGTTCAGACTAATTAAGTAGTTGCACATGGTCACAGGGAATGCATCGCTGCTTATCTTCGTTGCATTTGAATATCTAAGTTAAGGTCACCTCTGTGTTGGAAAAAAATCCGTTTCCGGAAGCCTAGGAATGCCTCTGTGCTTTACCAGATCTTAGGAATGTTGGAAAGGAAAGTTGCTTTAGAGGCCATTTTATTCAGTATCCTTATTTTTTTAATGATAGTTTTGTGTTTTTTTTAATTGTATGTGTTTATTTATTCTTGGCTGCGCTGGGTGTCCGTTGTGGTGCAGGCTTGTCTCTGGCCGTGGCGAGTGGCGGGGAGCCGCTCTCTCGTTCCAGCTGCGTGGTCTTCTCATTGCAGTGGTTTCTTCTGTTGCACAGCCAGGCTCTGGTACACGAGCTTCAGCAGCTGCAGTATGCAGGCTCTGTACGTGCCGCTCATGGGCTCTGGAGCGAATGCTCGGCGGTTGTGATGCACGGACTTAGTTGCTCCCTGTCACGTGGGATCTTCCAGGACAAGGGATCAAACCTGTGTCTCCTGTGTTGGCAGGTGGATTCTTAACCACTAGACCACCAGGGAAGCTCCTCACCGGCCGTATTCTGTCGTTGGAGGAAGACCATGTCGATTCGTAGAGATGAATGAGTTCTCGTTGGATCGTGACTGGAATACTTCACTGTGAATGAGCTCACCAATAACTTTTATACCCTGATTGTAGAAAACACGTCTGCTATAAATAATTATAATAATGGGATTTGTGCAGCTGCCGAGAAAAATTTGAGACACATTATAAAAACAAATGCAACTTGAAACTCCTTCTCTTAATAATGTTTAAAACCCCTGAGTTTTCACTTTAAAATTTACTCTTTATTGAATCATTGAAGAGTATACAGTTTAAATTACTAAGCAAGTGACAGAACCATATTTAATCAATTCTATTTGCTGTGCTCTGATTCAAATATATGTCAGATTACCTTACTTGCTGATTGCTCTTGGAAAAGATTCCACTTTAAAAAATACAGTTTTAAAAGACGCCTTTGATATTATTACTTGTTTTTCTACACAAGTGTATACAGGTGCCTGTTGTCTGATCTATTTAATGTGCTTTGACACTACACCACACTTTTAAATTTTTCAATAAACTAGTAGCTTTTGTGGGGCTTCCCTTGTGGCTCAGCTGGTCAAGAATCCGCCAGCAATGTGGGCGAGCCAGGTTCTATCCCTGGGCTGGGAAGATGCCCTGGAGAAGGGAAAGGCTACCCACTCCAGTATTCTGGGTCTGGAGAATTCCATGGACTCTGTAGTCCATGGTGTTGCAAAGGCTAGGACACAAATGAGCACCTCTCACCGTCACTTTTCAGTACCTTTCGTTCACTTAAAAAATGCACAACTGTAGTGTTGTGTGTCTGGTTTTATTGGGGGCAAAAGGAAGACTGTAATCCAGGAGACAGCTCTGAGAAACTGCTCCAAAGAGCTGTGGAGTGGGGAGGTCAGTATCTTTGTGATTTTGGTGAAGGGAGAGTACATGCAATCAAACACACACACACACACAGAGACACACACACAGACACACACACATATATATTTTTCTCCTGCAGAAACTTTCTGCTAGTCTCGTGAGGGTCCCTGCTACTCACGAGGAATAGTCATCACCATAAAAAGATCTTAGTGCTTTTCTAGACATGAGGAGATACAAGAAGCAGGCTCTCAGAATCAGTTCCTGAAAATATCGAGCCATCTGAAGACATGTCCTATCGGTCTTTCCCAGAACACAGATGCCTCCTGTCTGCTCTCCACCCTGAGCCCCTTTCAGGGGCTGTTGAAGGTCAGCAGCTGGAGCAGCACCTGATTGAATCCTTGTAGAGGTGGATGACAGGTGCCCATGGCAAGTGCCTCTGTGTGGTTGACACTTTTGCTAATGTCTGAATTAATTCATTGTAAGGGGAAATCCATTTAGCACATGTGCTGTGCTGTGCTCAGTTGCTCAGTCTCATCAGACTCTTTGCGACCGCATGGACTGTAGTCCTCCAGGCTCTTCTGTCCTTGTGGATTCTCCAGGCAAGAACACTGGAGTGGGTTGCCATGCCCTCCTCATTTAGCACGTGTAGAGCTAACTTTGTTGTTGTTGTTGTTGACAGAAGTGTTCACTATATCTTGTGTGTGCTAAGTCGCTTCACTGGGTTGCCCACCAGGTTCCTGCTGCGGCTGCTGCTGCTGCTGCTAAGTCGCTTCAGTCGTGTCTGACTCTGTGCGACCCCATAGAGGGCAGCCCACCAGGCTCCGCCATCCCTGGGATTCTCCAGGTGAGAACACTGGAGTGGGTTGCCGTTTCCTTCTCCAATGCGTCAAAGTGAAGTCTCTCAGTCGTGCCCGACTCTTTGCAACCCAATGGGCTGCAGCCCTCCAGGCTCCTCTGTCCTTGTGGATTCTCCAGGCAAGAGGACTGGACTGGGTTGCCGTGCCCTCTTCATTTACCACGTGGAGAGCCAATTTTTGTTGTTGTTGTTGACAGAAGTGCTCAATATATCTTGTATGTGTTAAGTCGCTTCACTGAGTTGACCACCAAGCTCTTATGTCCATGCAATTCTCCAGGCAAGAATGCTGGAGTCGCTTTCCATTTCCTCCTCCAGGGGATCTTCCCGACCCAGGGGCTGAACCTGTGTCTCTTTCATCTCCTCCATTGGCAGGCAGATTGTTTACCACTAATGCCACCTGGGAAGCCCTGTTATATCTTTAAACGCCTCTAATAATTAAGTTTATTTATGACTCAGTGAGCAGAGCTGCCTTCTCTCAAATGTTCGTTCAGGACAACCCAAGTGAGGGGGCTGGTCAGCATCACGTCCTGACTCTTAAACGATGAAAGAGCCAGGTGACAGTAATTGTATTGTCATTCTTGGCAGTTTTTTTTTTTGTTGTTGTTGTTCCAATCTTTTACTGCAAAATATGACATACAGATAGAAAGGTACATGAAACATAAATGTTCTACTGAATGAATTATGAGAAACACACTTGTGTAACCACCACCCGGGTGAGGAAACAGATCTTCCCAGGTTTCTACAAATTCCCTGCAGCCTTCTCCCAGGCACGGCTTTCTCCCTCCCCATGCCAGTTCACTAACTTCTCCCTGACTTAGGTTACGGCATCTAAGTATGTCTCTTCATGCCTCTTTCATTTTGCCTGCTTCCCACATGACCTAAATGGAACCATACACTGTGAATGCTGGTGTCCCTCTTCTTTCTCTCAACATTCAGTTCAGTCGCTCAGTCGTGTCTGTCTCTCTGCGACCCCATGGACTGCAGCACGCCAGGCTTCCCTGTCCATCACCAACTCCTAAAGCTTGCTCAAATTCATGTCCATCGACTCAGTGATGCCATCCAACCATCTCATCCTCTGTCGTCCCCTACTCTTGGCAGTTTTGAAGCAACCTAGATGGTTGGACATACTGCAGAAAAAATAGAATTATTAACTATACAAAATAAAGCATTCAGTCAGCTGTGAGTTGTCATCCTCATAGCTGGATGTCAGCGGCAGTGAAGACCACTTGAAAAATAGTCATTCCACTACCAAAAAATAGTCATTCCACTACCAAAAAATAGTCATTCCAGTACCAAAAAATAATAGTCATTCCACTACCAAAGCTCTATGGACCTTCCCACCTTGGTGTAACGTGTTGGGTGTGACATGAACGGTGAGCTGGAGATGTAAACACGCACCAAGGTTTCTTCTTCCGGGTTCCTCTGACCTGTGTCCGGTCATTGTGTAGTCATGGTTTTCCCACGAAAAGCAGGAGACGGTGCCCTTGAACATGCACACTCGTGCGTGCACGTGCACACACACACACACACACACACACCCCATCAAAAGGAAACCAAATTCCCCTGTGGTCTCCAAGCCCTGATCACCGTTATAAGCTTCACCATGGGTCTCTTTGGCTCTGGTTGGCCATGAGCAATGGCTTCTAATATGATGGGCAGAAGACAACGATGGACGCCCTCCTCTCACGTTATCCTGGAAGCCAGTGGAGGACCTCGGGCTGAGAAAACTACCAGTCTCACTCCTGCCTTTGGTTTTGAAAGCCTTGGCATAGTCCTTCGTCCCCCCCCCCAACCCCATCCTGCACCCCTGGAAGAACTGCTGGCTGGCTGGACAAAGAGCCCGAGTGCGTGCTGGCTCTTTGCTGTTTGCTGTGAACACCCTTCTCACCCTGGCCTTCCCTGGTGGCTCAGATGGTAAAGAATCTGCCTTCAATGCGGGAGACTCAGGTTCAGTCCCCTGGGTAGGGAAGATTCCTCTGGAGAAGGAAATGGCAACCCACTCCAGTATTCCTGCCTGGGGAATCCCATGGACAGAGGAGCCTGGAGGGGCTGCAGTCCACGTGGTCTCAAAAGAGTCGGACATGACTGTGCAGCTGAACAACAACCACAACACCACACAATCCCTATATCACTTCCCTAACTAATCGTGAACAGGATACAGTGTCCCAAAGCCTGCCCTGTGCGAAGATTGAGTTGTTCAGAGGATCAGGATCCTGTGAAGCAATACGAAGCATTTCTCTTTCAGCGTCACCTATCTTGTGGACTTCCCTGGTGGCTCAGCTGGTAAAGAAACTGCCTGCAATACAGGAGACCTGAGTTCCATCCCTGAGTTGGGATGATCCCTGGGAGAAGGGAAAGGCTACCCACTCCAGTATTCTGGCCTGGAGGATTCCATGGACCCTATAGTCCATGACCCGCAAAGAGTTGGACATGACTGAGTGACCTTCACTTAGACTTATCTGTTAGGATGTCCTGGTGGCATTTGGCTCCATTCTCACTTAAAAAAATTTTTTTAGTAGTTTTATTTTTTGATACGCTCACACTGGTATATTTCTTTATTTTTACTTTCTTTATTCATTTTCTGCTGCACTGGCTGCTGGTAGCTGGGTGGGTTTTTGTCTAATTGAGGGGTGCGTGGGCTCCTCTCTAGTTGCGGTGTGTGGGTTTCTCATTGCAGTGGCTTCTCTCGTTATGGAGCGCAGGCTCCAGGGCACGTGAGCTCAGTAGTTGCAGCTCCCAGCTCTGGAGGACAGGCTCAGTAGTTGTGGCACATGGGCTTAGTTGCCCCAGGCACGTGGGATCTTTCCCGACCAAGGATCAAACCCGTGTCCCCTGCATTGGCAGGCGGATTCTTAACCACGCTGCCATCAGGGAAGTCCTATTTTTATTTTTTGCATTTTTGCATTTTGTTTTCTCATGCCTTTTTTTTTTTTTTTTTTACGTAGGTAGAGTTGACGTGCAATGTTATACGTAAGTTACAGGTGCAGAAGACAGTGATTCAGTGTTTAAAGGTTACACTCCATTTATGGTTATTGTAAAATACTAGCTATATTCCTTACATTGTACATGTTTTAAAGACCCAAGTTTACACTCAACAGGTAGAAAAGGATGTGGATCATTCAACCACAAAGTTAAAAGTGACCTGATAACAGAATCTTGTTGTTACGTCCAACTCTGCAACCTCTTGGACTGCAGCCTGCCAGGCTTCCCTGTTCATCACCATCCCCCAGAGCTTGTTCAAAAACTCATGTTCATTGAACTGGGGATCATCCACCCATCTCATCCTCTGTCATCCCCTTCTCCTCCTGCCTTCCGTCTTTCCCAGCATCGGGGTCTCTTCCAATGAGTCACCTCCTCAGGTGGCCACAGTATTGGAGCTTCAGCTTCAACATCACTCCCTCCAATGAACACCCACGACTGACCTCCTTTAGGATGGATTGGTTGGGTCTCCCTGCCATCCAAGGGACTCTCGAGAGTCTTCTCCAGCACTCCTGTGCTACAGAAATGCTAAACGGTCTGACAAAGTCCTGTGGCATGTGTAAATCACAATTGTCAGTTATAAAGGAGATGCAGGTCATGAAAATAAGCATTGCACACGGGGGAAGAGAAATCTTGAACATCTCTTTCACTCACTTTTTACACCCCTACTTCCTAGGTCTTTTCTAATCTCCTTGATGAAGTTGTCTTTGTTTGTTTTCCTTTAAAAACGAGTTGAAACCTTATCTATTTTCTCTTCCCACTCTCTTCCCTCCATCCCACCTTCCTTCCCCCCCTCCCTCAGCTGTCTTTATATTTTTCCTCGTTAAAAATCAGTTTGCAGAAAGGACTGACATTTTCATCTCCATAAAAATGACAGTTTGGGGTAAACACCGGTTTATGTAATGAGCGGAGTGCAGTGTGTTAAAATTAAATCACACATCGCCCAAAGCAAGGTAAATAAATATTAAATGGAAGGATAGAGTGTCTCCATCATGCTGATTACTCTGATGCCGTGTAATTAATGCTTAGAAGTCATTACTATACTTGTAGTTTTAAAGACAGAATTCTATGACTGCCTATATTTTTCAGTGTCTGACAGCCTAATAATAATGACAGACCTTCTGAGTCTTTATTTTTTTCCCCCGTTTTTCTCTTCATTTGTATTCCTAAAACTTTATAAGAGAACAAAGGGAAAATGATTAAACTCCCACTAGCCTGGTGAAATATGTATTAAAGGATGAGAACAAGAGTTTTGGGAGAAGAGAAGTTTGATGGCGTGTGTCACTGAAGTGCTAGTTTCCCTCCCCTCATTATGCCTTGCGAGGCGGGGAGGGGGTCTCTCTCCTTGCTTCATAGAGACATTCTCCCTACACGCAGAGAAACAGCACCTGCAGAGGCTCTGACTTACCGGCCAACAGCCGAGTGGTTCAGAATTCAGGTTTATTTAGGGGATATCATGAAACATGTCCTCCATGTTGACTAAAAAAATTGTGCAACCTCAGAGTTGTGACTTAAGTTTTATTTGGGAGCAAATTGACGACGGCAGCCCAGGAGACAGCACCTCAGATGGCTGTGAGAGACTGCTGCAGATATCTCTCAGATACTCCAAAGAGGCAGCGGGGCAAGGTCAGGATATATGTGATTTTTTGGTGAAGGGGGAGATGGTGCAATCAGGCACATATTTTCTCCAGGAATTTTCTACCAGTCTCCTGGAGCTTCTGTTCATCACGAGAAACACTCGTCACCATGCAGAATGTTCGTGCTTTTCTAGATAGGAGGCAATACAAGAGCTGGGCTCGTACAATCAGCTCCTGAGAATATCTAACCAGCTGAAGACCTGGCCTACCGGTTGTTCCCAGAGCACAGATGCCTCGTTTTTGCTTTCCACTGTGTTCTCCGTTGAGAGGATGTTGAATGTCAGCAGCTCCTAGAGCACATGATTTAATCCTTGCAGAGGTAGATGGCAAGTTGACATATTTGATCATGGAAAACGATCACTTCAATGTTTATTTTTTAGTAACCAAATGCCAAATTCCCCTTGTTAGCACCTGTTAGGTCAAAGACAGACAAATGGAGAAGAAAAAAAAAATGTTGTAGCAAAGACCCCACTTCTGTCACTGTGGTGGTCCAGTTAAAGTGTTGCCTTCCTGTTACCAAAAGCTCAGCCCCTCTGTGGACGGGCGCTGTATCAAATCCCGCAGACAGAGTTCTGAGTGGAGTAGAAAAGGGCAGCCTTATCGCTTTGCCAGACAAAGGAGGCCACAGCAGGGTTCTGCTGCAAAACAAAACAAAACAGTGTCCCAACCCCATTCAGGAAATGTGATGGGGATTTTACAGCCATGGGTCAGACCTGGGGTCTGGCAAGATCACGGTGTGAGCATGGCTTGTACTCGGTTAATCTTAATCTTTGTCTTTGCTGACAAAAGGCCATCTAGTCAGAGCTATGGTTTCTCCAGTAAGTCATGTATGGATGTAACAGCTGGACTATCAGGAAAGCTGAGCACTGAAGAATTGACGCTTTGGAACTGAGGGTGCCTTGGACTGCAAGGAGATCCAACCAATCCATCCTAAAGGAAATCAGTCCTGAATATTCATTGGAAGGACTGAGGCTGAAGCTGAAGCTCCAATACTTTGGCTACCTAATGTGAAGAAGTGACTCCTTGGAAAAGACCCTGATGCCGGGAAAGATTGAAGGCAAGAGGCGAAGGAGATGACAGAGAATGAGATGGTTGGATGGCATCGCCATCTCAATGGACATGAGTAAACTCCAGGAGATGGTGAAGGATAGGGGAGCTTGGCGTGCTGCAGTTCATGGGGTCATAAAGAGTCAGACACAACTGAGAGACTGAACAACAATAATACCAATTCTTGTAAACAGTAGAAAGAAAGAAAAATAAACTAGCTGAATAAAGAGTTTAAGGGAAGACTTAAAATTGCCATTAGTTGCAGAAGAACTGATCTCCTACAAGACAAAAAAAAAAATACTATATCTATATGACTCAAATGTAATGAGAATTCAGCAAGATTATTTGACAAAAGATTAGTTTACAAGATCTATTTTAAAATTTTTGTAGTATTTTTCTACTCAATAATGAGGTGTTAAGCATAATGCAAATTAAATATATTGGATTATCTACTGGAATGTATTAAAATCTCAGAATTAACTTCTCTAAACACTTACAGTTCTACAAAGGAACACAAACTAATAGAGATGATTATCCAGATTCTGTAAAGCATGACAAATATATTAAGATAACTTCCCTCCGGATTTAACTGTGCTGCCAGAGACATATCTGTCAAAGTTCCTCTTGGTTCTTTACAAACTGTAGTAACTACCTAAGCATAGAAAATACAACATAGCTACATTAAAACCAAAAAATAAGAATGAGCAGAGCTGACTGTCTTACCTGATACATATTTGCAAAGCCATGAATCAAGTAAGTGAAGTCGCTGACTCCTGTCTGACTCTTTGTGACCCCACGGACTGCAGCAGGCCAGGCCTCCCTGCCCAGGGATCGAACCCATGTCTCATGCATTGCACACAAATTCCTTACCTTGGAGCCACCAGGGAAGCCCATGTTAAAACTTACATGCTGGTAATTATATTTGTAATGTAATAATGGGAGGAAGTATATAGGTGGTAGTAGTGGTAAAGAACCCTACTGCCAATGCCGGAGGTGTAAGAAACCTGGGTTCCATCCCTGGGTCAGGAAGATTCCATGGAGAAGGGCATGGCAACCCATGGCAGTATTTTTTGCCTGGAGAATCCCATGGATGGAGGAGCCTGGCAGGCTACAGTCCATGGGGTCTCAAAGAGTCGGACACAACTGAGCAAGTAACGCACTTAAAGAATAGAGCATGGGCCTTAGTATCCTAGCTTTCATTTCATGGGGTTGGCCAAACAGTTCATTCCGGTTTGTGTTACGGAAAAACCCAAACGAACGTTTTGGCCAACCCCGTATATCTTGTCCTTGTCACTAAGGTATGATATTGGGTAACTGAGTCTCTGTGGGCCACACTCCTGTCTGTGAAAATGGAATAAGAGTGGTTCAAAATTGTGTAAGGATTAAATGATTTAACACATTGAAGGCCACAAGACTAATACGTGCAAATCTTCGCTCTTACATTAATTTTCATGAAAGGCTCATAAAGCAAATCCTAGACGTGTTTTAAGAAAGAAAATAAAATCCATCAGCACATGAAATTGAAATGTAGCGGACCAAAAAGATACAGCAAGGAGATTCACTTACAGAGTGGTTTTCATTCTTGCTGTAATCTTTTGGCATAATGTTACACACACACACACACACACACACACACACACACACACAGAGTCTGTGTTTGTTCCATTCTCTGTAGTCCTTGGAGATGAGCCATTTCCGTTTCACCAGCCCACATTTTGATGTCATTTCAAGACACTGCCTGCTGGTGCGGGAGACAGAGAGACGTGGGTTCCAACCCTGGGTCGGGAAGATGCCCTGGAGAAGGAAGTGGCAACCCGCTCCAGCGTTCTTGCCTGGAGAATCCCCTGGACAGAGGAGCCTGGCAGGCTACAGTCCACGGGGTCGCAAAGAGTCGGACAGGACATCGCAACTGAGGATTCAGGCAGAGAACAGTAATTTTAGATCCTCTGCTGTGAGCTGCCGGACCGCTCAGTTCAGTGACCTCACTGTCAGAAATGCTGGACGGCAGCAGGAAGGAAGGAAGGGAGCAGAGAGAGAAAGGGAAAAAAGGATGGAAGGAAGGATTGATGGAGAAAGAGAAGAAAGAGGAAAGTGAGTGAGAAACGATGGGAGGGCAGGGTGGGAGAGAGGGCAAAACAGGAGACGCTGAGGGAGGGAAGAAAAGGGAGGAGCTCAGAGGAACGAAATACTCCCCATCACCCGCTCCGGGCTCATCGAAGACAGAGGGATGTCCCAGTCAGTCCTCGACGGACCAGCGACATGCAAGCCGATGTTCTCAGCAGCGTTCCCAGATCAGTGTTACAGGGCAGGCTTTAGAGGGCAAGTTGGGAGGCTTTGATTTCTGACTCCCTGGATGGCTGTCACTGCCTCTGTCTCTGGCACGTCCTGCTTTTTGTTAACCAGCTGTGGACGGAACCAATGCCGATATGTGCGTAGCTGCCTGCCACGGGCAGGTAGGCTTGTGACTCATCCGCAGTCTGACTGACAGTAGACAGCATCTGAGATCAGAGGTCCTGAATATTCACTGGAAGAACTGAAGCTGCAGCTCCAATGCTTGGGCCACCTGATGCCAAGGATTGACTCATTAGGAAAGACCCTGATGCTGGGAAAGACTGAAGGCGGGAGGAGAAGGGGACGACAGAGGATGAGATGCTTGGATGGCATCACCGACGCGATGGACATGGGTTTGTGCAAGCTCCGGGAGATGGTGATTGACAGGGAGGCCTGGCGTGCTGCAGTCCATGGGGTCGCAGAGAGTCAGACACGACTGAGCGACTAAACTGACCTGATGGTGAGAAGGGCCTGCAGGGTGGACCCTCTCATCACGTGCATTGTCGTCTCCCCTCCCTGTGAACAACTGAGATCACGTCACCATCCTGTTAAAAGGCGTTACCTTCTCACAGGGAGCAATTTTTGCTTCTTTCACGTGTACAGACAGTAATAACATACTAGAGCTGCACGATCTGTGCCCCAAGGCAGTCACCATGACCTGTAGAAGGCATTTATTTAGGTTTGTCATGGAATAAAAAGACAGTGTCTGTAAATATAATAATATACGGTTGCCCTGGATAATAGAAGGGCTTTTCCTGGTGGCTCAGTGGGAAAGAACCTGCCTGCAATGCAGGAGATGTACGTTGGATCCCTGGGTCGGGAAGATCCCCTGGAGAAGGGCATGGCCACCCACTCCAGTATTCTTGCCTGGAGAATCTCATGGACGGAGGGGCCTGGCGGGCTGTGGTCTATGGAGTCACAGAAGAGTCAGACGCCACTAGGCAAATAAACAACAAGAAATACACCAGGATCATGACATTCTATAGTGATACTTATTAACCCAGGTGTCTAGCGTTACAGGCAGTGTCTTTACTATCTGAGCCACTGGGAAAGCCCATTTATATGTTACACATAATATTAATACGTTAAAATAGTGATATAGTTTCATTTACTAAGGTGGATGGGCTTGGCTGAAGAGTTTGTGCATATTTTTCTGTTAACACCTGTTTTGAAGAAAATTGAATGAACGTTTTGACCAACCCAATATAATCTGACATAAGGATGAGATGGTTGGATGGCATCACTGACCCGATGCACATGAGTATGAGTAAGCTCGGGGAGTTGGTGGTGGACAGGGAGGCCTGGTGTGCAGCAGTCCACGGGGTTGCAAAGAGTCGGACACCACCGAGGGCCTGAACTGGACTGAAGGATACACTATTTAAAAAATCATTTTCTAGGGGGGCACATGTTCACCTGTGGCTGATTCATATCAATATATGAATATATGTCAATGTGTGGCAAAACCCACCACAATATTGTAAAGTAATTAGCCTCCAGTTAAAATTAATTAAATAATCATTTTCATGCAAAATAAATGCTTCATATTTTGTCGTATCAATCCTTTGAAAACAGTGAAAGAAAGAAGCCATATAATAGAAAAATCATGTTCCTATGCTAGTGAATATTATATGATGTATTAATGTATTATACACTGTATCTATACATTGTGATAGATATATCATTAGCAATATGATGATTTATATGTCCAAAGACTACATTCCTTATTGTTACAATTACTTTTTACACAGAATGAATCCATGTTAGTTTGTTTCATCAATTATATATAAGTACTCATTGGAAAAGACCCTGATGCTGGGAGGGATTGGGGGCAGGAGGAAAAGGGGACGACAGAGGATGAGATGGCTGGATGGCATCACCGACTCGATGGATGTGGGTCTGGGTGAACTCCGGGAGTTGGTGATGGACAGGGAGGCCTGGCGTGCTGCGATTCATGGGGTCGCAAAGTGTTGGACACGATCGGTTGGAAGATCGGTGAAGAATCCCACTGGTGGGTGAGACCCTTTATGAAGGTCCTCATGGGCCATCAGAGAAGACGTGATGTCAAATGACATAACATATACTCAGGGGATCAGCTGTGTGCAGGGCCATGGGGTTGGGACCTGGCTTGCAGCTACTCCAGGCTCTGAAATACTTTAGGGGAAGAGAGACATGGTTTGGTTGACCAGAAGTTTTTTTTTTTTTTTTTTTTAATTTTTTCAGACAATAACAAGAGCTGTCTTTTCCGCAAGCAGGCAGTAATCATTCCAGAACACAGTGACAGACACCTCCGAGGGAATCAGTAAGGACCCGTTGCTCCTTTAGACTGACAGTTGGTGCCGTTTAAGCTGAACTGCCTACCTGCACTGTGAGTCAAAGAGGCGATACTTAGTCTGCAGTCCGGGAGGTTGAATCCTTGCAGAAATCTCGTGTTAAGTTATGTAGGGACAGTCCCTCCTGTGTTTCATGAAGTTCACATGCATGCGTGTGTGTGTGTGTATGTGTGTGTGTGTGCACGCTCAGTCGTGTCTGATTCTTTGCAACCCCGTGGATCATAGATAGATATAAATCGCTATATATACACTTTATGGCTTGTCTAATCGCTAAGTCCTGTCTGTCTCTTTTCGCAGCTCTATGGACTGTAGCCCACCAGGCTCCTCTGTCCATGGGAGTCTCCAGGTAAGAATGCTGGAGAGGGTTGCCATGCCCTCCTCCAGGGCATCTTCCTGACCCAGGGACCAACCTCCTGTCTCCTGTCTTGGTAGGTGGGTTCTTTACCACTAGTGCCCCCTGGAAGCTCCTAAAAGAAGTATGCAGCCCCAAAATATGAATCGCAGACTACATACATGTATATTCCTCTCTCTGTATATTATACACATTTTCTTTCTCTCCCTTTATATATACACACACACACACGTTTCCTCTCTATATATACATATATATAAATATTTCCTCTCTATATATATATACATATACATACATACATACATATATATATATATATATTTCCTCTCTCTGAATGCCAGAGATCTTCCCAATCCAGGGACTGAACACAGGTCTCTGCATTGCATGCAGATTCTTTACCAGCTGAGCCACAAGGGAAGTCCAAGAATACTGGAGTGGGCAGCCTTTCCCTTCTCCAGTGGATCGTCCGAACCTAGGAATCAAACCGGGGTCTCCTGCATTGCAGGTGGATTCTTTACCAGCTGAGCCACAAAGGAAGCCCTTTCTCTCTCTCTCTCTGTCTCTCTCTCTCTATATATATACACACACAGATATATATATATATATAATATATGTGTATATGTATACATACATACATCAGTTCAGTTCAGTTCAGTCGCTCAGTTGTGTCTGACTCTTTGCAACCCCATGAACTGCAGCACGCCAGGCCTCCCCGTCCATCACCAACTCCTGGACTCTACCCAAACCCATGTCCATCGAGTTGGTGATGCCACCCAACCATCTCATCCTCTGTCGTCCCCTTCTCCTCCTGCCCTCAATCTTGCCCAGCATCAGGGTCTTTTCCAGTGAGTCAGCTCTTCGCATGAGGTGGCCAAAGGATTGGAATTTCAGCCTCAACATATTTATATGTATATATTTATAAAACATACATAAAATACATAAATGTGATATTTTCCTGTAATCTTTCCCTTTAAAATGACTAAAAACCCCACTTTCTTTTCCAAAACACCATCACAAAGGAAAGAATATTAATTCAAGGACTCGGGGTTGTGCAGAGCCACATGGTATCTCTGTTGGCATAGAAATAGGGAAATGTAATTAATGGCAATTCCTTCAAGGAGAGGATCCCTCCCACCTCTCCTGCAGGAGCCTTTATTTGCACCATTTCATCACACAGCGAGAGGCTGCTTTGTAATCTAGCTCCATCCTCAGATGGATGGCTGGATGACAGGCAGAGGGTTTTATCCTTTTTTTTTTTTTTTTCCTTTGGTGAATACTATGCAGCTGGGGACTGTCTCTTATCCTGTATTTAAGCGGTCACTGTTTGAGAGGAATGACTTTGTGCTTGGAGGATTCAGGGCTGTTTCGGGATTCTTTTGGGGGGCAAGTAAACTCAGACTTGCCAGAGAGAAAGTGAGAGAGACAGACACGGAGAGTCCGAGAGAGATAAGGAGGGTCAGAGAGAGGGAGAGACAGAGAGTGTCAAAGACATGGAGACAGAGAGGGAGAGAGGCAGAGAGAGAGAGGGACAGAGAGAGAGAGACACACACACACACAGAGAGACAGACAGACAGAGAGATACAGAGAGAGACACACGGAGAGAGGGGGAGAGA
>NW_024070207.1:128723311-128805671 GCF_014754425.2 Oryx dammah
AGATACAGAGAGAGACACACGGAGAGAGGGGGAGAGACACAGAGAGAGAGACAGAGACAGGGAGAGACAGAGAGCGTCAAAGAGATGGAGACAGAGAGAGAGGGAGACAGGCAGAGAGAGAGAGGGACAGACAGAGAGACAGAGAGAGAGGAAGAGGCATAGACAGACAGAGAGAGACAGAGAGGGAGAGGCAGACAGAGACACAGAGAGAGATACACACACACACAGAGAGAGAGAGCATTAAAGAAACGGAGATAGGGAGGGAGGGAGAGAGATGGGAGACTAGAGGGAGAGACAGAAAAGAGAGCAAGTGAGGTGTGGGGCGGAGAGGCACAACCCGAGGGAGAGTCAGAGGTGGAGAGGAGCCCCTTCCCGGTGCACGGCGTCTCTCCCTGGGGTCGGCCGTGGCTCCATCCAGCGGCTCCCGAACGACCCCCTCCCTGCCCCGCCCCCGTCCTCAGCCTGCACCCCCGGGCACCCCGCGCCTCCACCGGCCCAGCTGTAGGCGGGTCTGGGCCCCCTGCCGGGGTGTCCCGCTCCCCTTTCTAATTCAGTGACTTCCGTGCAAACCAAAGCGCCACATTCCAGCCTCCCCCGCAGGCCTCCTGGAATTTCCGGGCGCAGCCGCACATCCGGTCTCTATGGAGCCTTGCAGAGCTAGGCTCGGCTCACAGGCCCGGGGGTGGGGGTGGGGGTGGGGGTGGGAGGCTCCCTGGAGAAACACTGGGGGCTCGTGTGGCTGGGATCCCGTTACAGTTCGAGTCTCTGTCTGCAGGCAGAGGGGGCAGGAAGTATAGCAGGTCGCAAGGCCCGCTGAGCTGTGCAGAGTGAATACAGAGGGGGGGCTTTGCAAGCACGTGCTCTTGGCTTCCTCTTGCCCCCTCCCAGGTAATGAGGGACTCTCCCCGAGCGCCACCCGTCCCCACCCCCAGAACATCAGGAGCACGGTCTGTGGATCAGCCTCTTTAAGCAGCTCCTGGGAGGACGCAGGGTTGTATGTCTGCAAACGGTGAAAGCTCGCTCTCCAAGGCTCTGCTGGCCATTCCTCAACCAGCTTCTTGGTTTCCGCCATAATTCAAGCTTGAGATACAGTTGCGATTTGTTTCAGTCCGTCCAGGCTGTTGTAACAGAATAGATAGATTGTCTTGACTGGTAAAGCACAGATGTTTATTGCCCACATGGAACCCGAAGTGTCAGAGCAGCGTGAGGTTCATGGTCTGGGGAGGCACCCCTTTACAGGAGGCTCCCCTTTACAGAAGCCTGTCTTCTAGGTCAGTCCTCACCACGTGGAAGGGGCTGGTGGCTCCCTAGGGTCTCTACTCTCTCTTTTTTCTTTTCCTTCTACCAGTTTATTGCTACCAACCCATCCCCCCCCCATGCACGCATGCTCAGTCATGTAACCCCATGGACTGCAGCCCACCCAGCTCCTCTGTCCGTGGAATTTTCCAGGCGGGAATACTGGAGTGGGTTGCCACTTCCTTCTCCCTGGGGTGTCTTCTATAAGGACACCAATCCTTATAGAGGGGCGGCTCCATCAACTCCCAAAGGCTCCATCCCGCAGTTCTATCATTTTGGGCATTTTGATTTTTTTTTTTTTTCCTTTTTACTACATAGTTAATTTACATGACGACGTTAGTTTCAGATGTACAACAAACTGATTCCATATTTTCAGAGACTGGTGCTGGTTTAGTCTCTCAGTCGTGTCCGACTCTTGCCACCCCATGGACTGCAGCCCACCAGGCTCCTCTGTCCATGGAATTTTCCAGGCAGGAACACTGGAGTGGGTTGCCATTTCTTTCTCCACGGGATCTTCCCGATCCGGGGATCAAATTCAGGTCTCTTGCATTGCAGGTGGGTTCTTTACCGACTTGAGCCACCAGCGATATCAAGGGAAAGTATCACTAGGTGATGAAAAGCATTATTCAAGGTTGTCCTGTGATAATACATCAACTGATAAATTATGTCAGGCTTTTACTGCCAAATATTTTATTTTTCCTGGGAGAAATTTTAGATGATGTTTTAAGATTTGTTACTGTGCACTACAGTATTATGTCAGTAAAGAAAATAATAATACTGCCTGGTGGTGAAGTTAGGGGGCTTGCTAGCTTGTTGTTTGCTCTCTCTTTCTTTTTTTTAATCCCATGAAATTGCCCCAAATAAAAGAGAGTAAGAAACTAACATGACTATAAAATATATCTAACAAACAAGGCAGAAAATGTACCAAGTAAATACATTATGTTTTGAGTACAGCAGTAGTACTCTTTTATAGATTATACTCTGTTTAAACTTATTGCAAAATCATGGCTATATTTCCCTGTGCTGTACAATATATTCCTTTAAAAAAAAAAAAACTTGTTAGTTTTGAATTGGGGTAGAGGCAATTAAGAAACAAGGCATTAAGATTTAGCATATGAATTTTCTTGTTGTTCACTCACTAACTCTGCATGACTCTTTGCGACCCCATGAACTGCAGCACGCCACGCTTCCCGGTCCTTCACCATCTCCCTGGTGAAGCTGCTCAAATTCATGTCCATCGAGTCGGTGATGCCATCCAACCATCTCATCCTCTGTCATCCCCTTCTCCTCTTGCCCTCAGTCTTTCCCAGAATCAGGATCTCTTCCAATAAACAAACAGGCTCTTTGCAGCGGCCAAAGAATTGAAGCTCGAATTCTGGTGAGGCACATTTAGACTATAGCACTATTTTTTTTTTGTAACTCCGTATGTTTTTCTGATTAATAAACAACAAATGTGCCAATCTAACTTATCATTCATTAGTTTATTCAATAAAATAAAATAAAATAATTCAATAAAATCTTTTTGTAATAAAACCTTCAATAAAACTGGTTCTAATAGTTCTACACTTAAATATCTGGTCTACCAGGAAACATTTTAGATTTTTAAAATAAGAAGTATTAATAATCTTTATCATTCTATGTTAGACTTCATAGGTTTTTGTTACATCAAAAATGAAATGTACGGCTTAGACCCTTAGTTGTTCACCTGAAATTGTCACAGCATTGTAAATTGGCTGTGTGTGTGTGTGTGTGTGTGTGTGTGGTCAGGCATTCAGTATTAACTCTTTCTGACCCCTGTGGACTGTAGCCCTCCAGGCTTCTCTCTCCATGGGATTCTCCAGGAAAGAACACTGGAGCGGGTTGCCATGCCCTCCTCCAGGGGATTTTCCCAACCCAGGGATTGAACTCGTGTCTCTGATGTCTCCTGTATTAGCAAGAAGGTTCTTTACAACTACCCCTATCTGGGAGTCAAACAAGTAAATGAAAGAAAAAGAGCAGTTTGAACTCCTGCTAAATTTCAGCTAATGGGAAGAGCAAGAACTAAGCTTCCATTCAATCAGCTTCTAGATAAGGCCGTTCATCTGCTATACCTCAATACAAAATGAAAAGGTAAAGAAAATGAAATTACAAAGCAAGTATAATAATCCATTGTTATAGAATCCAAGGGGTAGAGCAGATTATTTTTTTTCCCCATAGCAGCTATAATTTTTTTCCCATCATCTGTGGTTTATTTTATTCATTTTTTTTCTTCCTCCATCCATTTCTCCTTGAATATAAGGCCTCAGGACTAGATGTCTGTGACAGTTCGTTTTCCTGAAGTGACGCAGACTCCTACATCAGGATTTGGAATAGAGCCTACGTTTGATATTTATTCACTGGGTGAAAGAAAGATGAATCTGTTGAACAATGACAGAGCCCTCAGTAGTGGTATTTATACCCAAACCTCAGGATACTCACTGTTACATAAATGCACAGTAGACCCTACAGGTTCACTGGCTTCCACTCCGCCACTCAAAACGCAGGTTCAGTTCAGTTCACTCGCTCAGTCGCGTCCGACTCCTTGTGACCCCATGGACTGCAGCACAGTAAGCTTCCCTGTCCATCACCAACTCCTGGAGCGTGCTCAAACTGATGTAGGTAGAAATGTTGAGAGGATACTAAAAAAAAAAAAAAAATGTTCTGAATGGGATGGGCAGGAAATAAGTAAATGAGAGAAAAACAGCAGTTTGAACTCCTGCTAAATTTCAGATGATCAGGACAAGAACCAAGCTTCCATGCAGTCAACTTCTAGATAAGCTATTTTTGTCTTTTTCCTATATTGCAATTTAGTGTGTGTTTACATGGGGTTCCTTTGTGGCTCAGCTGGTAAAGAATCCACCTGCAATATGGGAGACCTGGGTTCCATCCCTGGGTTGGGAAGACTCCCTTGGAGAAGGGAAAGGCTACCCACTCCAGTATTCTGGCCTGGAGAATCCCATAGACTATACAGTCCATGGGATCGTGTGTTTAGATGCAGAAAGGGTTCATTTTTAAAGTATTTATTTTTAAATTATCTTCGGCTGTGTTGGGTCTTCGTTGCTGTGTGTGGGCCTTCTCTAGTTGAGGTGTTTGGGCTTCTCACTGAGGTCGCTTACTTGCTCTGTGGAATGTGGGGTCTTCCAGGAACAAGGATCGAACCCGTGTCCCCGGCATTGGTGGGCAGATTCTTATCCACACTGCCACCAGGCAAGTACTTCCTAGGCTTCGTATTTGTAAGAGTTAAATTCCCATTGCTTTTCTTTCTTTTTTTTTTTAAATTAATTAATTTATTTTTTTTACTTTACAATATTGTACTGGTTTTGCCATACATTGACATGAATCAGCCATGGGTGTACATGTGTTTTCGATTCTGAACACTCCTCCCACCTCCCTCCCCATCCCATCCCTCTGGGTCATCCCACTGCACCAGCCCTGCGCACCCTTGTCTTATGCATCGAACCTGGACTGGCCATCTACTTCACATATGATAATATACATGTTTCAATGCTATTCTCCCAAATCATCCCACCCTCTCCCTCTCTCACAGAGTCCAAAAGACTGTTCAATACATCTGTGTCTCTTTTGCTGTCTCTCATACAGGGTTATTACCATCTTTCTAAATTCCATATATACATGTTAGTATACTGTATTGGTGTTTTTCTTTCTGGCTTACTTCACTCTGTATAATCGGCTCCAGTTTCATCCACCTCATTAGAACTGATTCAAATGTATTCTTTTTAATGGCTGAGTAATACTCCATTGTGTATATGTTCCTCAGCTTTCTTTTCCATTCATCTGCTGATGGATATCTAGGTTGCTTCCATGTCCTGGCTATTATAAACAATGCTGCGATGAACATTGGGGTACACGTGTCTCTTTCAATTCTGGTTTCCTTGGTGTGTATGCCCAGCAGCGGGATTGCTGGGTCATATGGCAGTTTTATTTCCAGTTTTTTAAGGAATCTCCACACTGTTCTCTATAGTGGCTGTACCAGTTTGCATTTCCACCAACAGTGTAAGAGGGTTCCCATTATAAGAGTTAAATTCCCATTGCTTTTCACGCTGAGCTGCAGTCTGTAAAATCCTGAGACAGGAAAAAAAATACAGGTAAAACTTCCCTTCTCAGTTTGGCAACTGACATAATTCACGGGCCCAAAAGTCTTAGATTCCAGCAATGCTTGAGTGAGTTAGGAGACATTTTAAAAAAATTAACTGAGAATTAAAATGATTCAGGTGAGCTTGACCTCCTGAGTGCAGTTAAATGTGAACAGTAATGTTCCCAAGGAAACAACACGCTCTTTTAAAAGGGGAATAAAGACTTTCATTATGAGAACCTGTATATGAAGCTCCATTATTCCCTTGAATTCTTCCATTGTCTTCCTACTGGCCTTCAGCACTTAAACAATCCACTTCAAGTCACCCAGTCTATTCACGTCACCAAAGCAACTGGTTTTTTTAAATGTTATTTTTCCCTTCTTGGAAGACACGAAAGAAAAAAGTTTGTTCTTTAATAATAGGATCCTGATATCCAGTCCTTAACTTCTTCAGTTCGGTTGCTCATTCGCATCTGACTCACTTCCTTGAAATTGCTCTGATGTATTTGTGATTGAAAGAAAATCAGTGGTATTGGATCCAGCCAGACAGTTCCTACACAGGGTGTGGTGGAGAATTTCAGTGCATTCATTTAGGGCTTTTTTGTTTTTCCTGTCTCTCGTGGAGGCTAGTGGTCTTTCATTCCAGACAGAGAGTCAGACATGATGGAACTCAAAATTGCCAAGACGCTTCGGATCACGGTCACTGGGACGCTGAGGAGAAAGTTCATTACTTAAAGTCAGGCATTTATAAAGTCTTGGCTGTGCTGTGCTTAGTTGGACAGTGTCTGACTCTTTGCAACCCCATGGACTGTAGCCCATCAGGCTCCTCTGTCCATGGGATGCTCCAGGCAAGAATACTGGAGTGGGTTGCCATGCCTTCCTCCAGGGGATCTTCCTGACCCAGGGTTCGAACCCAGGTCTCCTGCATTGCAGGCAGATTCTTTACCAACTGAGCCACAAGGGAAGCCCCAGAATACTGGAGTGGGTAGCCTGCCCCATCTCCAGGGGATCTTCCCGACCCAGGAATGGAATCGGGGTCTCCTGCATTGCAGGCGGATTCTTTACTAGGTGAGCTACCAGGGAAGCCCTTATAAAATCTAAAAAAAATATAAAAATAGTTTCAGTGGGGCAACCAATGATTGTTGTTGTTCAGTTTCAATGTCATGTCTGACTCTTTGTGACCCCATGGACTGCAGCATGCCAGGCTTCCCTGTCCTTCACTATCTCCAGAGTTTACTCAAACCCATGTCCATTGATTCAGTGATGCCATCCAACCATCTCACCCTCCGTCATCCCCTTCTCCTCTTGTCATCAGTCTTTCCCATCATCAGGGTCTTTTCCATCGTGTAGGCTCTTCCCATCAGGTGGCCAAAGTATCAGCCTCAGCATCAGTCCTTCCAATAAATATTCAGAGTTGATTTCCTTTAGGATGGACTGGTTGGATCTCCTTGCGGTCCAAGGGAATCTCAAGCGCCTTCTCCGGCACCATATTTTGAAACCATCAATTTTTGGATGCTCAAGGCTACCCACTCTAGTATTCTGGCCTAGAGAATTCCGTGGACTGCATAGTCCATGGGGTCGTAAAGAGTCGGACATGACTGAGCGACTTTTACTTCCTTTCAGCTTTCTTTATGGTCCAACTAATGAATGAAAAATTAGCTACTTGCCCAGATCAGTAAATCTCACATATCACAATTTGTTGAGGAATAAAAATGCTATTTTAAAAAAGAATATTGTAAAGCTATCATCCTGCATTTAAAAATAAATTTCTAAAGAATAGAAACATCGTGAAACATTTGAATGGGAAAAAATGGTGCTCTGAGTACATTCCATAAGAGGTCCCTCTCATTTTAGCATTTGTAATTCGAAGATTTGGGCATTCCTCCTTACATTTAATTGATAATAAATTGATAATAAATAGGATTGCTGTACGGGCTTCCTTGAAGCTCAGTTGGTAAAGACTCCACCTGCAATGCATGAGAGAGACCTGGGTTTGATCCCTGGGTCGGGAACATCCCCTGGAGAAGGGAAAGGCTACCCACTCCAGTATTCCTGCCTGGAGAATCTCACAAACAGAGGAGCCTGGCTATAGTCCGTGGTGTCGCAGAGAGTCGTACATGACTGAGCAGCTAAACCACCAACCACCATCAGGATTGCAGCACTGCTGAATGATACTGTGACTTTCCATAAGGCAGGACTAAATCAGATCCCGTGAGCATGGGCCCCCATGGCGTTTCTAACATAAGTAGGTGAGCAATTGATGAGGACTGCAGGTACGCTGAGAAGGAATCACACTTGCTGGAACAAAGCCTGGAAGGGCCCTCAGTCTGGGAACTCTGTCAGGAAGGCACAGGGATTTCACTCCCAGAGCATTGCTGATGGAGATACGAAGAAGGAAGCGACACGGAGAGAGAACACACGGAGTCTTCGTGGAGACACAACCCAGAGAAGGCAGGGGTCCCCACTAAGGAGGAGGAGCGTGGTGCTGAGGTTGTAGCCATGACAACGACATCTGTCCAGGAAGCAGAGAGACACCATCAAAGCCGGTTCCTTTGGGGGAATAGCAGTCATCCGTGATCCCCTCTCCTCCTGGCTGTGTCTGTGTTCCAGCATCGTCAACACCGACACTCAAGAAATCCAGAGAACTGAAGCCATTGGGCAAATGCACGACTCAATGATGTTTACCAGGTCCCCTTGACCAGGCATACTGTATTAGCCGCTTAGTCTTGTCTGACTCTTTGCAACCCTGTGGACTGTAGCCTGCCAGGCTCCTCCATCCATGGGATTCTCCAGGCAAGAATACTGGAGTGGGTTGCCATTCCCTTCTCCAGGGGATCTTCACGACCTAGGGATGGAACCCAGGTCTCCTGCATTGCAAGCAGATTCTTTACCTCTGAGCCACCAGGGAAACCCAGAAGCCTCTTAACCCTGTTTATTTAGATGGTAGAATCTCTGATGATACAAAGGATGTCCTTACCAAAATATAATAAAGAGTGAGTCTCCACAGCAAAAGCAGATTCGCAGTTTCTGAGCCGGGGATGGGGGTTAGGATTAATTTTTGAGTTTTCTCAGATAAATATAATATGCTTTTTAAAATTTATTTTTAGAGAGATTTAATTGACATAGAGCATCACATTAATTTCAGGCATAGAATATAATGAATCAATATTTGAATATACTGTGAAGTGATCACCACAATAAATCTAATTAATATCCAACACCATGCATAGTTACAAACTATTATACTTGTGATGAGGACTGTTAAAATTGACTCTCTTAGTAACTTCAAAGTATACAACACAGTATTAGCAACTGTGGACTTCCCTGGTGGCTCAGATGGTAAAGAATCTGCCTGCGATGCAAGAGAGGTGGGTTTGATCCCTGGGTCGGGAAGATCCCCTAGAAGAAGAAAGGGCAACTCACTCCAGCATTCTGGCCTGGAGAATTCCATGGACTGCATAGGTATAGTCCGTGAGGTCACAAAGAGTCGGACACAACTGAGTGACTTTCACTAGCATAAACATTTATGTTATATATATTGCACATATAATTATTCTAATATAATATAAATAGAGTAAATCGTTACAACTACTTCTAAATAATAACAAATAATTATAAATTATAATTGTAAAATACACATTTTAATATATAATGTACCATTTACAATATCATATATTATAATACAGTATATGTAATACAAATGTATCTGCATACCTTAACATCTTTTTTTCCCTAATGTTATTCACTGTTCAATCTCATGAAATAAAAATGGTTAATTCTTGTATATGGTCTCTCTCTCTATATATATATATATATAACATAAATGTATATGCTAGTGAAAGTCACTCAGTTGTGTCCGACTCTTTGTGACCTCATGGACTATACCTATACAGTCCTTGGACTTCTCCAGGCCAGAATACTGGTATTTTGGGTTAACATGATTTTTTGTTGTTGTTGTTAAACATATAATACAAATTTATATTTTCCTTTCCCTTTGCCATAAGAAAATATTTGTTTAACATGTGGACCAGAAAGCATATGCTATTTTTATTTACTTTCCCTCTGTGAGTGTAATATGTGTGAAAAAGATAAGTAATTTAAATACCAGACTCTGATGCTCATGTTTACTATAAGGAGTTCATTGCAAGATTCCCAAAGAAAGCAGTCAGCACACCTCTGTGCATGTGTTTAAAAGAAAAATGGCTCTGAAATCAGTATCTTTGGCCAGTGATTTTAACGCATCACATCATGAGTGGAAAATACAATGATGATATGTTAGTCGCTGAGACTCTTTGTGACCCCATGGACTGTAGCCTGTCAGGCTCCTCCGTTCATGGGATTTTCCAGGTAAGAATATTGGAGTGGGTTGCCATGCCCTTCTCCAACAATGACAAAGCTAAAGCAGATTGGAGAATTACTTTTGTTGGATCTAGAAAATAATAATCCTTGATGTTGAGTGGCTAGAACTAAGATCCTAGTATAGTGAAGTTCTTTTTATTTGCTTGTTTTAAATGATGTGGTCTAATAGGTTATTTAGACTCAAGTTTCTGCTTAAAAAAAAAAAACAAAAAACACCTTGAATTTTAGGAGAAAAGCACTTTTGAAGTATGATGGTGCTCAAGAAGAGAAGAATAAAGCCTAATGCCAGGGTCCAGCCCTGGTGGATCCAGGGAATTCGAAGGGTGGACGGCGTTGGCGAGGAAAACTTATTTGTTTATTAATATAAGATTAGATTAAGAAACAATAGTGTAGTAGGAAAATTAAGTGCAGAAAGAGGGCTGAATAACTTGGATTACGCGGAAGACCAATAAAATTCCAGACAAGGAACTTGCACCATCTACGTTGGGCCACCAACGCTCGCTTGAATATCTAAGGGTGCCTCGCCTTAGGCTCCCTTTCGCGCGGGTCTTAACAGCCGGGGCAAGTAAGTAGACTTGGTGAGCCTCCGTGCCCCAGATGGGAATTCAGCCTGAAATTAAAGTAAAGAGGAAAAGGAAAAAGAGAGAGAGAGAGAGACACGGGGGAAACCAGTCCAGTGACTGGCTCCGGCCCCTATTGTCTAGAAAGGCCTTTTGTACCTTTTTTTGATTGTACATAGAGATCAATGGGTAATACAAAATTATACAGTGTTATCAGTCCAGACTCTTATCAAAACCAGGCTTTTCTCTCTGCATACCTAATTGTATACATCATCTTCTGGCCAGAAAGGGCCAATTAACATTTTACAGCCGTTTTTTCTGATAAGGGTTTGTCAACCAGAAGACTTATTTGTGTGATCTTCCCAAAGTCTGGTGCCACTCTCAGAAAGTACTAAATAAAGTTACATTCTTACATAGCAAGGACACAAGAGGAGTGCAAAGAGAAATAATTAACTCAAAAGTCTAGTGTTGCTAACATCAGAACTACTATATACCTTTTTCCATATCCTGTTTACATTGATTAACACCCTCCCAGGTGCCTAAAAGATAAAGATTATGGAGGCCTGGCAGCAGTCATTGAGTCAACAGTGAAAACCCTCTACCAAAATAATTTTTAACTCTTTAGAAAAGGCTCTGTATCTTTAAGATGCTTTTAAGCTTTGTGCCTCTCGCAGTTGGGGGCTGTAAGCAATTCACAAGCTGTAAGAGGTCCAGGGAGCCTGTTAGACAAGCTAGAGAGTTATCAGAGGGGGTTTACCTGAAACATCCCTTTCAAATGCAGAAGACTAAAGCCCCGAATTGACTTTTTTTCCAGAGAATATCAGAAAAGTGGAAAAGCAGAGTACAAAAGCCGGCAGATTTTTGTTGTTTTTTTTTTTTGTTGGGATACATGCTCAGGAAATTCCAGGGGGACCCCTGAAGTCTGATCACAACCTTGCGTATGTCAGCTTCCTTTCTCATGACCTTGTCACGGGCGGGATTCCTCACGCTGGCTCCCGGCAGCCTAAGTTGGAAGTTCAAACATGAAAAAGTAAGACAAAATTAAAATAACAAAATTGTAAAACTATGTAATTTTTTTTTTCATTGAAATAAGTGATAGTTCCTTTTACAGCTTACTTCTACAAATCAGCATTGGATGTCTGGAGCTGGTGGACTGATTAATTCCACTGTGCTCAATTTACAGAGTTGGGGATTATCGTTTTTATAGAAATACCATTTTCCCTCCAAATCCAAAATGATTACTTTATATCCTGTGCCATTCAGAACTCACCAAGGATCTTTTCTTTTGGCATGAAAATGCAGAGAAATCTGTGCTTCTCTAGAGGAAAATCAATTTGAAAAGAAAAATATAATTTTTATTACTTCTAAGGGAAGAGATTAAATCTAATTTAAAAAGTAATAAAAATACTATTTCTTCCAAAACATTTTTCTTGTTAGATTTAGGTTGTGTGTGTGTGTGTGTGTGTGTGTGTATTCTGGCTTCACATTTTATTAGCTTCCTAGTGGAAAGAGGAATGATTTTAGGATGCTTTCCAAAAGCTTATTCTAGTAAAAACTAGAACAGAGTTTTAACTGAGTCATTCTCATCTTTGAGAAAAAAATTCTAACTTTGAGAAGAAATATACTTCTATAAATGAACAGAACTTGAAGTGGAAAGAATATTTATTCTGCATATATGTACATACAATCCTTATGCAAATGAGCTAACTTTTACAAATGAATGTGCTGCTCTAATTTGCAGTTAATTATGATAAAAAGAGGTTTGGCCTGATAGCTTTTAAACTGCACATTAATTTATGTTGGCAACTCCACAGAACTAATTCTTGCCTTTGGGGGCAGATGTGGGTATCAGACATGCTGGTTCAGAGACAAGACTTTTCTTCTATAGACAACTCCTTTTAGGATGTTTGTGTTTGGTCTGAAAAGAAAGTGTTCAACCTAGAACTGGCCCACTTTCCAGTTTTCTCAGAAGCTCACCAAAACAATAGTAAACTCGATTGTGGATGAACTGATATTGGTTAGGAGAAGGAAGAGGTGTAGGTGCTGTGCTCATATTTCAGATTCCATATAGGATCTTATATATGATAATACAAGCTTCCATTACTTCAGATTTCATTTAGGATCTTACATATGATATATTTTGCTTTTCAACTGTGGTGTTGCAGAAGACTTTTGAGAGTTACTCGGACTGCAAGGAGATCCAACCAGTCCATCCTAAAGGAAATCAGTCCTGAATATTCACTGGAAGGACTGATGCTGAAGCTGAAACTTCAATCCTTTGGCCACCTGATGTGAAGAGCTGACTCATTTGAGAAGACCTTGATGCTGGGAAAGATTGAAGGCAGGAGGAAAAGGGGATGACAGAGGATGAGATGGCTGGCTGGCATAGAGTCAGACACGAATGAGCGACTGAACTGAACTGATACGACGATATCCACTGTGGGAGTGACAAAGGCAAGTTGACTTACTTTTGTAGTATTTTGAAATGACTTGAAAAACATAAAGACCATTGCTTTTCTCTACCATCTGCCTGCTTTGTCGTGCCCAACTGTTTGCGACCCCGTGGACCGTAGCCCGACAGACTCCTCTGTCCATGCGATTTCCCAGGCAAGAATACTGGAGTGAGTTGGCATTTCCTTCTCTATCTTATCTCAACATGTGAGGCTAAGGACATAGTGAGATGGGGGGAGAGAGAGAGAGGAAAGCAGAGAGAGAGGAAAGCAGAGAGAGAGGAAAGCAGAGAGAAAAAGACATAGGAAAGTATTAGTAGAGTCTTTCTCCTCTGCAAATTAATATAAGAGTTGGACTCCCACCTGGGAAGTGGATCAACTTTAGGAAATGGGGTGGGGGAACTGGGGAGACACAGGGAAAGTGAACATCAGCTTCCATTAGATCAACTGTGGGTTCATTCCTAGGGTATCCTAGGGTTTCATGGATGAATTACTCTCACTATAACCCTGGAAATCATAGATGATTAAAAAAATTGTCACGGTAATTATGAATGACCACTAGTACTCTGTAAAAGGAACTTGAAATGTGTACACTCACCCTTCACTCTTATCAGAGACTTCTAGATAAGTGTCTGCAGATAAATCTCAAGAGATGGGACAAGACATCTCAAAGGGCTTCCCTGGTGGTTCAAATGGTAAATAAACTGCCTGCAATGCAGGAGACCCAGGTTCGATTCCTGAGTCGGGAAGATCCCCTGGAGAAGGGCATGGCAACCCACTCCAGTATTCTTGCCCAGAGAATCCCCATGGACAGAGGAGCCTGGTGGGCTATGGTCCATGAGGTCTCAAAGAGTTGGACACGACTGAGGGACTAGCCCTTTCAACCTTTCAAGGCTCCTTCAAAGTGTTCACGATTACTGCCCCAAAGTTTTCTTTCACAAGAAGTAGAGGGAATCCCCAGGTGATCTATCAGTTATGACTTCATCTTCCAAGGCAGGGGGTGTGGGTTTGATCCCTGGTGGAGGAGCTCAGATCCCATACACTTTACGATCACACAACAGAAAAGGGAAGCAATATTGTAACCTGTTCAATACAGACTTTAAACATGGTCCTCATCAAAAAATTTTTAAAAAAGAATGTATATGGATGTGAAGAGCCAGCTCATTGGAAAAGAGCCTGATGCTGGGTAAGATTGAGGGCAGGATGAGAAGGGGACGACAGAGGATGAGATGGTTGGATGGCCTCATCGACTCAGTGGACGTGAGTTTGAGCAAGCTCCGAGAGATGGTGATGGACAAGGAAGCCTAGTGTACTGCGGTCCATGGGGTCGAAAAGTTGGACACGACTGAGTGACTGAACAACAACTAAATTCCCAGACTAAGCACATGATCCTAATAGATGATATATTCAGACATACTACGTATAGTATCCTCTCATCCAGTGAGGAAAGTTGCTTATTCATTAGCAAAAGTCAGAAGTAGAATGTGGTACTTAAAATGCACTCTGCCTGTAGCTTCTTCTCTCTGTATCTTCATGAATAGAGATGATTTACCTGCAGGCTGCATGCATTCAATCCCTGGTTGGGGAGCTAAGATTTTGTATGCTTCATGGTGCAGCCAAAAAAATAAAAAATAAAACCCACAAAATTTGAGGAATGATTCTAATTGCCATAGGTACAACATTGTGGACCAGGCGAATCATTTTCATGAATAGACATTTTTTGGACACTATGCAGACACTCTATTTACATGTGCAAAAGTCTGCGTGATCATTACAGACTGAAGAAGCAGGACCACACGCTGCAGTTGAGTTCAGTTGCTTAGTCGTGTCCGACTCTTTCCGACCCCATGGACTGCAGCGCGCCAGGCCTCCCTGTCCATCACCAACTCCCGGAGCTTGCTCAAACTCATGTCCATTGAGTCAGTGATGCCATCCACCCATCGCATCCCCTGTTGTCCCCTTCTGCTCCTGCCCTCAATCTTTCCCAGCATCAGGGTCTTTTCCAATGAGTTAGTTTTTCCCATCAGGTGGCCAAAGTATTGGAGTTTCAGCTTCAACATCAGTCCCTCCAATGAATATTGAGGGTTGATTTTCTTTAGGATGGACTTATTGGACTGGTTGCAACACACCGTATTAGATTCTAAAAATGTCCCTGTCTTAAGTTCATCATCCATGCTGAAAACTCACTGTCTGCAACTAATTGCCTGTCAGTGGTCACCATAATCTGATTACATTTCTTAATAAGAAGCTAAAAACTGTTGATCTTAAGGAACAATAATTAATACAGGTCCCCTATAGTGCCAGCATCATGGTCTCATAGCTGCAGTGTCTTGCCAGCGTAAAGGACTCAAGAAAGAGCTGGTGACCCAGGGAGACCTCACATGTGGAACCACTCAACCATCTACTAAAAATTATTTCCCTCATAAAATATAAACAATCACAGGCAGATTGGTGGAAATGTGAAGTCAGCGCTTTGCTTGTTGAGTGGGATCTGTAAACATCTGGAAATGCCAAGGAGCTCTTCAGAACAGAAGGGTTTACCTACAATACACCAAAGGTTCTGTCTGGGTCTCCCTCAGGTTACAGTGGTAAGGAAACAGCCTCGTGGAGGCATTTGAAGCATGCCATGGGTCAGGAAGTTCCCCTGGAGAAGGGATAGTTTACCCACTTCAGTATTCTTGGACTTCCCTGGTGGCTCAGCTGGTAAAGAATCCACCTGCAAGGCGAGAGACCTGGGTTTGATCCGTGGGTTGGGAAGATCCGCTGGAGAAGGGAAAGATTACCCACTCCAGTATTCTGGCCTGGAGAATCCCATGGACAGAGGAGCCTGGTGGGCTACCATCCACAAAGCATGGAGTCACAAAGTGTCAGACACAACTGAGCGACTAACACTTACTTAGAGACGATAAACAATTCTGTGATAGTTTCAGTTGGACATAAGTTGTTAGCTGCTCAGTCGTGTCTGACTCTTGCAACCCCATGGACTGTAGCCCCACCAGGCTCTTCTGTCCATGGGATTCTCCAGGCAAGAATACTGGAGTGGGTTGCCGTGCCCTCCTCCAGGGGATCTTCCTGACCCAGGGGTCCAACTGGCGTCTCCTGCATTGGCAGGGGGATTCTGTCCCACTGAGCCTCTGGGGAAGTCAAACGCTATAGATGCATAACTAATGAGAACTTACTGTATGGCTGAGGGAACACTGCTGAACTCTCTGTGATGACCTCAGTGGGAAGGAAACCCCAAAAGAGGGGGCAACAGAGGATGAGATGGTTGGATGGCATCAACGACTTGATGGACATGAGTTTGGGCAGAAAGCTGATTGACTTTGCTGTACAGCAGAAACCAACACAAGCCTGTAAATTAACTATACTGCAATAATAATTAATTAAGAAGGAAAGATGCAAGAGAATTGACAGGACAAACACACTCATGTCCTCAGCAAACCTCTTCTGTCCATGGTTGCAGGTGCTTCATGCCGTCCCAGGGAGCCTCCTTTTTTCACTGTGTGCACACCTGCCCGCCCTGGGGAGGTGTAGTGGGACCATGTTTCCCATCCTGTTGATCCAAGGGGACTGGAGCCCTGATCAAGGAGCAGACTCATCACTGTTTACCTTGCTGCTTGAAATACAGGGCATCCAACAGGAACTGAAACTCCATGCCACCCTCAGCACTTCACAGCTTATTTGTAGATGTGGCATTGAATCCACATTCCACAGCTAGCCAACAGGGCAGCCAATAATACCTACCCGTTTTGCCGTATAACCCGAAGCTGTTGTTCAGTCCCTTAGTTGACCCCATGGACTTTTGAGATCCCATGGACTTTTGCGACCCCATGGACTGCAGCACGCCAGGCTTCCCTGTCCATCACCAACTCCCGGAGTCTGCCCAAACTCATGTCCATCGAGTCGCTGATGCCATCCAACCATCTCATCCTCTGTCGCCCCCTTCTCCTTTTGCCATCAATCTTTCCCAGCATCACGGTCTTTTCCAATGACTGTTTGTATCAGGTGGCCAAAGTATTGGAACTTCAGCTTCGGCATCAGTCCTTCTAATCATTGGTCAGGGTTGATGTCCTTTAGGATTGTTTTGATCTCCTTTCTGTCCAAAGGACTCTCAAGAGTCTTCTCCAGCACCACAGTTCAAAAGCATCAATTCTTTGGCACTCAGCCTTCTCTATGGTCCAACTCTCACGTCTGTATATAACTCCTGGAAAAACCATAGCTTTGACTAGATGGATCTTTGTTGGCAAAGTGATCTTTATGCTTTTTAATACTATAAGGGTGGGGGAATCAAATACTTGTAACATAAATTATCTCATTTGTACTGATCAGGAGTAAGGGGACTTAACTGATGTTCTGGAAACCACTTGCATTCTACTTACTTTGAGAGGATGACTTTAGATTTTTAGGGAAGACTGCTAAACACACACAAACACTTCCTCTGATTAATCTGAACTTCTCTACCTGAAATTAGCTTCATCAAAGAAAAAAATCATCTTAGTATAGCAAATATAAGTGCCTTATCTCCTAATTTTAAACATAATCATCTCCTTGCTTGCATACTGATAGAAAGTTAATCAGAGAGAGAAATCTCTGACAATTTTTGTCCCTATAAATATTAACAGGATATACCTGATGTTTTATGTTTCACGAATAAATTTCATGACTGTCTATTATATTTCCTCGGGTAGAACTCTCAATGGATAGTTGTTTTCATCATGAATCCCTTTCATTTTTACATGTGCCATAGTTGGCAAATTTTGTATAGTCAATGGAAATATAATTCTTCATGAAGATCAGGCGGCACAATTTTGTGAATTAATAGCGAAAGAACTTAAACAGAACATGTAACCACATTTTGTGGTGACATTTATAAATATACGTTCGCTTTAAATCGATGAGATTGTTTGCATAGCCAAGTCAGAAAACCAGTGTATAATTTTGTCCTTTGTCTTATGTATCATGTCTCAAACTTGTAGTAGTTGGGCTGGAGAGATTCTGTCTCTTTCACATTGTGCTTGCAGGCTATGTCGCTTCAGTCGTGTCCGATTCTGTATGACCCTATGGACTGTAGCCTGGCAGGCTCCCCTGTCCATGGGATCATTCCTGCAGGAATACTGGAGTGGGTTGCCATGCCCTCCTTCAGGGGATCCTCTCCACCCACAGATGGAACCTGCATCTCTTAAATGTCCTGCGTTGGTAGGTTGGGATTGTTACCACTAGCGGCACCTGGAAATTCCCACCATTTTTACCTTTAGAAAAACATAATAAAAATCTTCTAGTGATTTTAGCTGTACCTTTTTAAAAAGTGGTATTTAACAAATGGCATTAAATTGAGAAAAGACTGTTTTCCTTGAAGTAAATTTTGTTTTCCTCAGTGTTATGTTAATTTTCGAACACAAACTCACCCCCGTCGGTCAGTCATTGACAAGCATATTGAATATCTACATTTGGCTTGTTGAGATAAATAGATTTTCAAGAATTCTTTTAAGCCACAGTCTATCAATCTATGTGCTCAAGAGTTTTGCAGAATATGTTCATTTTGAGAAAGTACCTCCCAAGATTTTTAAAAAACATGATGTTAAGATACTGAAATTATTTGACCATAGGTAATGTGTGCGTATATATGCACGGGCAAAATCAAGCCTCTTTGTAAGTGGCAAAGTCCATTGTTGGGACTGCTAAGGTTTCATCCAGGGCAACTTCAAGCTGGATTAGAAATAGTCTTATTTTTGTAGTTTAATATTAGGTTGATCCATTTGGATTATGGAAAAAACTGATACTTCCTAACTATGTATTACAGGGCTTAATCAGCTCATTATATATGCAAGACCTATATTGAGTAATATTATATGTATCCTCTGCTTCATTGATGGTCTTAATTCTCAGATTTCAGTTTCTTCCATTTTTAAACCCATTACCATTCAATGTCATAGCAATTGCTATTCAAACATTTCTTCAGTAAGATCTTTAGCACACTGCTTTTTAAACTGAATCATCTCTGTTGCATCACTAAGGCATTGTTTCGTCACTAACTCACGTCCAACTCTTTTGTGACCCCCCCAAGGACTGTATCCCATGAGGCTCTTCTCTCCATGGGATTCTCCAGGCAAGAATACTGGAGTGGGTTGCCATTCCCTTCTTCAGGGGATCTTCCTGACCCAGGGATCAAACCTGGGTCTTCTGTATTGCAGACGGATTCTTTACAAGGAAGTCCCAAATCATCACTAGACACATTTTTTATCATAACATTATTTTTTCTGTGTGTGTCTATAGTGCATGTGTTTCCATGGGTGAAACTTTAATAATTGAATCTGTTTATCTGTAGAAAACTTAGCTATTATCACTACCCCCTCTATATTTGCATAATGTCTGTTCATACCTAATGTCTAATCTATATCTACAGTGAGATGATAAATAATGAAAGTCTTTCTAGGTGGTTGAGAATGTTAAAAGTAGGGACAGACTTTTGTTTCTTTTTAACTGCCTCAATTTTATGTCAAATACATATATATTATGTTGTAATACATAAGAAAGGAAAGGGAAAAAATTCCATTTAAAATGCAAAAATTCCATTTAATATTAAATATAAAAATATAAAAATTCCATTTAATATTCATGTTATAATGTTGATTGTCCATAAAACGTATAGTAAATAAGGTGTTATCCCTAGCCATTTTATAAATAGGATCTCTTAACTTTAAACCAATAATTTTGGAGCAAGAAATGATGATTTCATATATGAGGAATATTGGTAGGTGTTTACAACCCAGAGTTCTGGTTTTATTTCCAGGAAATAAGAACGATATATTAGCATTCAAAAGCATGATTTTTTCTTTTTCTTTTTTTTTTTTTTAGAACTGAAAAACATCTAGAACGGTGTTTATTTATATATCTATCTTGATGGATAAATCTGAACAGTGTGTTTTAAACTCAACCATATATAGTTTTAGGGCTTTCTTAGTTGCTCAGATGGTAAGGAATCTGCCTGCAACACGAGAGACCCAGGTGTGATCCCTGGGTTGGCAAGATCCCCTGGAGAAGGGAATGGCAACCCACTTCAGTCTTCTTGCCTGGAGAACCCCATGGACTGAGGAGCCTGGAGAGCTACAGTCCATGGGGTTGCAAAGAGTCGGACGTGACTAAGTGACTAACACATACACATATAGAGTTTTACTGTTTGGGGCAGTGTACAGACATCCTTGCGTCATTTTCATTTCCTACCTATAGTACATACTTGCCAGCATATTTATAATTATTGCATTATTAAATGTGATTGAAGAATTTTTGACATGAGGTTCAATTATCCATGCTTGGCCAAGTGTCAAGGTTCATGGGGCCATCCTGAATCTGTTTCAGACTTTAGTGCAATTTTTATGATCCAGTTTCTTTTTCTGTTGCTTTCTTTTATTGTCCTTACAGAAAACTGTTTATAAAGCAGCACTATGATTCATTTGACTCTCTCTCTCTTCCTTTGCTTCCCTTTGCTAAAATTCTTAGAAGTCAGTTTAATTCAGTTTTGGTAAAGATAATTAAAGCAAAGAGCCAAACATGCACGTTGCTAAAAGTACTAAAGTGAGAGATTTATTTGAAAAGCTCCATTAAGTGACAGCATATATTTGTACACATAGGAAGGTACACATTGTATATTTTACATATCTGCAGCCATATATCTTTATTCATTTTCATTTTGTTCTGTGTACTCACCACTCACACAAATGATGGAGAGAGCCATTCTGAAATGTCCTCAGTATTTTACTTAAATGGTCGGGGGAAAAAAAAAAAAAGACGATTTAAATAGGAGACTATTAACTCAATCATTGAAGCAGCAAATGTTCCGACAGTCATCCAAAAGTATCTTTCCTCATACCACTTTCACTTTTATTCCAGAAAGGTGGGTTAAGACCATGATGTTTTCCTGGAAATTCTGACATTTACAGATAGGTGCAAGCCAGCTGGAAAGCAAGCACAAAGACTTATTAGGCATCTGTAGCTAGTAGCTGAGTCACTCCATGTGGACTTCATTTTCGTCACCTATTGTCTAGATTTATTTTAGGATAAAAGTGAAGTAAAATGGAAATCTGTGTTGTGTTAGTCGCTCAGTCATGTCGGATTCTTTGCGGCTGCATGGGTTGGAGCTCACCAGGCTCCAGGCAAGAATACTCCAGGCAGGAATTCTGCAGGCAACAGTACTGTAGTGGGTTGCCATTTCCTTCTCCAGGGCATCGTCCCAACCCATGGAAAGAATCCAGTTCTCTTACGTCTTCTGCACTGCCAGGCAGCTTCTTTATGGTCTGAGCTGTCAGGGAAGCCCTTGGTAACTAAAAAGAAAATTCTGATTTTTCACAGTTGAAATTGGTCTGAGAAATAGCACCCACTTGATGGGACTTCCCTGATGGGTCAGTGATTAACACTTCACCTTTCAAAGAAAGGTTGATCCCTGGTTGGGAAACTGAGGTACCACATGTCTTGGGGCCAAAACACCAAAATGTAAAACAGAAGTAATATAGTAACAAATTCAGTGAAGCCTTTAAAAATGGTCCACATTAAAAACAAAAAAAACAAACAAAAAAAACCTTGAAAAAAAATGCACAAAGAGCAAGAGGCAGAAGGGACATATAAAGGCTAATTTTGCATTTTGCATGTTCTCATGAAAAAATATTTTTAGTACATGTTTTCTTTTCTCTTTACAATTTTTTTAAAAAATAACATTTGACAAAATAATGCCACTTGGCATGAAACTGATGGGCCTGGAGACTGTGATCCTGAGTGAAATAAGTCACACAGAGAAAGCGAAATATCCTATGGCATCCCTTCTATGTGAAATCTAAAACAAAATGATACAAATGAACTTATAAAACAGAAACAGACTCACAGACTTTGAGAATAAGCTTATGGTCACCAGGGGGAAGGATGGGGGAAGGGATAGTCAGGGAGTTTGGGATGGACATGGACCCACTGCTGTATTTAACACGGATAACCAACAAGGACCGCTGGACAGCACAGGGAACTCTGCTCAATCCTCTGTAATAACCTTATGGTTGCCAAGGGGAAGGATGGGGGAAGGGATAGTTGGGGAGTTTGGGATGGACATGGACACACTGCTGTATTTCACATGGAGAACCAGCAAGGACCTGCTGGACAGCACAGGGAACTCTGCCCCCTGATATGTGGCAGCCTGGATGGGAGGGGAGTTTAGGGGACAAGGGATCCATGCGTATGTGTGGCTGAGTCCCTTTGCTGTCCACCTGAAACTGTCACACTACGGTTCATCTGCTATTTCTTGTCGTTCAGTTGTCAAATCCTCTCCAGTGAGTCAGTTCTTGGCATCAGGTGGCCAAAGGATTGGAGCTTCAGCTTCAGCATCAGTCCTTCCAAGGAATACTCAGGGTTGATTTCCTTTAGGTTGGACTGATTTGATCTCCTTGCTGTCCAAGGGGCTCTCAAGAGTTTTCTCTAGCACTACAGTTTAAAGCATCAATTCTCATTGGCTGTACCCCGATACAAAATTAAAAAAAAAAGAAATAAATAGAAAGAACATTTGAAATGCTTCTTCAGCAAGAGATTACTGAAAAATAGATTCCACCAAAAGAAAACAAACAAAAAACACAAGAATGCTAATGTTTGAAACTGCTGTCCAGTTTTCACTTTTTGAAGGCTTCCCAGGTGGCACTAGCCGTGAAGAACCCCCCTGCCATTGCAGGAAGCAGATTGGATGCAGGTTCCATCCCTGGGTCAGGAAGATCCCCTGGAGGAGGGCAGGGCAACCCACTCCAGTATTCTTGCCTGGAGAATCCCATGGACAGAGGAGCCTGGTAGGGGCTACAGTCCATTGAGTCTCAAAGAGTCAGACACGACTGAAGTGACTTAGCATGAAACCACTTTACCTTTTTCTTTGTTGGTTGGTTGATCGATTTTTCTCTTTATTAGGCCCCTGGAAAGGAATTGCTCACCCTGGAGATAATAAATTAACAAAAAAAGGAGCCTGTCCTGGTTTTTTTTTTGTTTGTTTTTTTGTTTCCATTCTTGGTCGTTGAAGGGGTCCATCTCAGTGTGGCTGCTCCCAGGATGATGGAATTGGGAACTTTTATTAGTTTAATTGTTGAAATGCCTTTCCCTGTAGGCCACTTACAAAACATTTAACAGAAGGCCGTAAATTGTGGAAGACAGCCAGATGAACTAGGACACAGTCTCATTTGCTGTTGAACTGGACGAGCAGTTAATGGTTGGCAGGGGACGTGGGCAGACGGGAGTGAAGCAAAGCTATAAGGAAACATCTGCTAATAGACGGACAAGTGTAAAATGGGATATTTTGTAATTAGATGTCTTTGGTTTCTTGGAGCAGAGGGCTGTTGTCTCTGGGAGCTTGACCTGTGAAAAGCATGACCTAGCCTCAAGCCAGAAAATACGTATTCCGTGCCAGTGTTTAAGGAGGTGCTATGAATTTCCCGAGAGAGGCAAAGACTCCAAGACTTCCACAGATTTGTGTCAACAGCATCAACTGTTCATGGTTCATAAACTTGTGAAAATAGAATTGCTTATTCATTTGTAGATCATTAGGCTGGATGGCATCACCGACTCGATGGACGTGAGTCTGAGTGAACTCCGGGAGTTGGTGATGGACAGGGAGGCCTGGCGTGCTGCGATTCATGGGGTCGCAAAGAGTCGGACACGACTGAGAGACTGAACTGAACTGAACCCTATTATATGTTTCTACCGATTTTTCCCCAGGGGGCCTATCTGAAACAAGAAGACATTAGCTTTGCTACGTTTTGGACTCAGGTCTGAGATAATCATTATCATCGTCTTTTTTTTGTTGTTGTTAATATTTATTTATAGATTTATTTGGCTGTGTTGGGTCTTTGTGGTGGCATACGGGATGTTTTGCCATGGCACAGGGTCTATAGTTTGTATCCCCTGGAGAATGGATAGGCTACCCACTACTCCAGTATTCTTGGGCTTCCCTTGTGGCCGTTGTGGTTTGAACTGTAGGGATTGAGCCCACGTCCCCTACATTGCAAGGTGTTCTTAACCACTGGACCGCCACGGATGCCCCCAAGGCCATTCTTTCAGTAACCCTCTTCCCCTAGACTCTGAGAGACAAGCCCCTCCCCATCACCTAGAGACTTCTGTGGGGCCTTGTGAGACTGCGTGAACTAGAATCGTTGTTACATGGACACTCATTCTCTAGGCTGCCGTGATTTCAGGACTCACGGTTTGCGAGCAAAGAGGCAAGCCTTACAAACATTAATTGTAGCTGACCAAAAGCTTGAGACTCGCTGACCCCTCAGCCTAAGAAGATGGTAGTGTGTGATATGGCAGTATGTGAACGTCGCTCAGTCGTGTCTGACTCTTTTGTGACCCCACAGAGTATACAGTCCATGGAAATCTCCCGGCCAGAATCCTGGAGTGGGCAGCGGTTCCCTTCTCCAAGGGATCTTCCCAACCCAGGGATGGAACCCAGGTCTCCCGCATTACAGGCGGATTCTTTACCAGCTGAGCCATCAGGGAAGCCTCCATAAGCTAATAATAACGTAAGAAGATATGCAGTTTCAAACATATAAGTTTTAAGTGACGGAAATAAGTCCTTGTGTTTTTTTTTCAATTATATGAAAACCCTAGTAAATTCATTCTAGTGTAATATATATGTGCAGTAAAAAAAAAAAAATGTCTTTCAGCGACTTATAGTCTCATTCTCTGTGAAGAATTTCAGAAACAGGAAATGTGGGCCCGCCCTCCCTTATGTGAATCTGTAAATACATTTTGGAATTCAAACTATTTTGAATTTCAGCTAATTAATGTACCTTCCAGAGTTTAAAAGTTTTGCAAATCTTTGTGCAAATTTATCTTTCATGGCACAGTATTAAAGGCAGAGATGGGTCCTCTTTTCCAGAAGCATGGTCTGCTAAGAATCTAGTCTGTTGGGAACCGTGGTGAGGTGTTTATTGCCTGGTAATGTTTTCTTAAGAATTAAATGGTAGCAGCTGTCTCCCTGACTCAGCGATTCATACACCTCCCGTCTTCTGACTACACCCCCACTCCCTGCTGGCCTTATGAGCGAGTTATGGAAACTCTGACGCCTTCTGTGTTCGAGAAAAGTCACCCCTTCACTCATCAGGTTATTGGAGAAATGTCTGTAAAGTGTAGCACGTGTGGCGTCTGTGTGCAATCTTGTAGTGACCCGTTCCCATTAACTACAGAGTTGCCCCTGTGGTTTTCAGTCCAGGACCAAGAAAAATAGCATGTGTGTACACACGCACACACACACGAAGAGACACACACACAGAGAAATAACAGGTAGATACAGACACACAGACATACACACAGGGAAACGCAGACACACATACATAGATTCGTACACAGACATACAAACCCACACACTCATAGACACACACAAACACAGCCGCACACAGACAGAGCCACGCTTGTATCCTCAATCTGTGGGCACATAGCAGCTCTGGTTTCATATTTGTCTTGCAAAACTCGGCAAGTAGATAAGCCTGGGGCTTGGTTGCCCAGGGCCCCCTCCAGGCGCTCCGCAAGTTTCAAGATTCCTCCCCCATCTCGTCTGTGGTGTTGCAAGCCTCACACTCACAGCAGGCAGCGTCCAGGCAGGTTAGAAGCAAGGTCAGAGGCCCGCTTTGCTTTGCCTCTGAAGCCCCAACAAGACTATTTATTTAATTCCCCTAAGGACGGTCCAGCCAGACTAAATAATAATAGTTTAGTCATTAAGCAAAGTCAAGGACCTTCGGTTCCTCCTCAAGGGGTGTAGGCAATACTCTGAGCCGTGTTCTGTGGGCTGTCTTATAGCTACTGAAACCCTCACCAGGTGGAGAGGTTTCTATGACCAGACTGTAGCCAGGTCATGCGCTGACACAGTTACAAGACCTGGCCTCGAGAAATGGGAACGGAGCGACTCTGGAACTCAAGGCTAACTGCAACTGAAACAGTCAGGATGACACTTAGCAGACAACCAGTGATCAGTTTCAAGCTGACTGCGAGAGGTGCCTGCTGTTTGTACGTGGAGCAGCCTCGCTCTGTCTATAACAGCTCTTACCTCCTGACTGTCAGTTGGAGGGAGGCGGCGGGCAGGGAGTCAGCCTTTGGACAGGACATCGGTCTCCCCCTCTCCCTTGCTGCCGGCTTCCAAAATAAACTTTCCTTTCCAGCAATCTGGTCTTTTCACTGGCTTCGGAGCAGCGAGCAGCAAGACCTCACTTTGGGTTGCATTACGAAGTTGCCCACGTTGGTGGGTTGTTCCACTTCATTTCTGATTAGAACTCTGTGTGCGAATACCCCATCATTTTTTTTTTGATCCCTCGTCTGTGCTGTGCACATCATGAGAGTACTTCCAGTTTGGGGTTCTTGAGGAAGAAGCAGGGGCTCAATCATCTTACATAAATACCTAGGGGGAAAACTGCAGGGAGATTGCCATAGATGTCAGGGAAGCAGGAAGGAACTTGTCAGAGTAGCTGAACTGGTTTTCATCCTCCCCTGCAGGACATCACAGCTAAATAGGCTCCCTTTTAAGAACCCTGAAGGGTCTGTAAGGAAAGACACAAGGAAGGGGAACAGCTGCTGTCTTTTCACGTCTGTTCTGGCATCAGAGAAGTTGGTGCTGGAAAATAAAATATATATGGTAGTAAAGAAACCCCTGCTGATGCAGGAGACCCGGTTTTCATCCCTGGGTTGGGAAGATCTCCTGGAGGAGGAGCTGGCAACCCACTCCAGTGTTTTTGCCTGGAGAATCCCACGGACAGAGGAGGCTGTGCTTTGTCACTCAGTTGTATCTGACTCTGCGCGACCCCATGGAGTGCAGCCCACCAGGTACCACCATCCACGTGGATTCTCCAGGCCAGAATACTGGAGTGGGTAGCCGTTCCCTTCTCCAGGGGATCTTCCCAACCCCAGGGATGGAACCGAGGTCTCCCGAATTGCAAGCGGGTTGCTTACCGTCCCTAAGCCCCACTCCTGTGACCTCCATGGAGTGAAGCCCGCCGGGCTCCTCTGTCCATGGGATTCTCCAGGCAAGAATACTGGAGGGGTTTGCCATTTCTACAGTCCATGGGGTCATAAAGAATTGAACAGACTGAGCGACTGAACAATAAGCAGCCCAGGTGTCTCTACTGTAGCAATCACGCTGCAATCCTGGGTTAATCCATGATTAACCACTACCCTGAATTTTGTTTGTTTGTTTGTTTTTATTGTGGTAAAAGTCATATAATAAGGAAACATATTATTTTAACCATATTTAACTGTGGTAAAGGGCTTCCATGGTGGCTCAGACGGTAAAGCATCTGCCTGCAGCTGGAGAAGGAAATGTGGTAAAAGTCATATAATAAGAAAACATATTATTTTAACCATATTTAACTGTACAGTTCAGTGGCAGTAAGCACACTCACATTGTTATGTCCTACAAGTATTTCTTTATCACTCTGGCCTAGTTACTATGTTGTTTTTCTGTAAGGTTATACCCAACTCTTGCCACCTCATGAATCACATGTATCAAATTCTTTCTGTGTGTGTGTGTGTGTGTGAAGGTTGTATCCTTTTTTGTAAGGTTGAATCCTTGCACAAGGATACAAAGTTGTATCCTTACTTTTGTGTAAGGTTCTATCCAACTCTTGTGAAACCCCATGTAGCCTGCCAGGCTCCTCTATCCATGGCATTTTCCAGGCAAGAATACTGGAGTGAGTTGCCATTTCCTTCTGCAGGGAATCTTCCCCACCCAGGGATCGAACCTGAGTCTCCTGCCTCACAGGCCGATTGCTGTCTGAGCTGCACTCTAGACCGTGCTTTTACATTTTAATTATTTATTTTTATTTTTGACTCGACTGGATCTTTCTTGCGGCACACAGGCTTCCTTCATTTGCGGGGAGCCAGGGCTACTTTCCCTTGGGGTGGAAGCTTTCGCGGTGTCTTCTCTTGCTGCACAGCACTGGGCTACAGGCTCACCGGCTTCAGGAGTACTTCTCTCTCTCTCTCTCTCTCTCTCTCTCTCTATATATATATATATATATATATATATATATATGCGCTTTGAAAGCTTTACTCTTTAACCAAAGACCTACAGAGAGTCACCTGTCTTCCAGCCAGCAGGCAGCCTGCAAGGCTGCGTGGTTGGTTGCAGTCTTTCTCTTCAGGAACCTGGAGTCTCAGCTACGCTTGGTTGAGCGACTGGCTGGCGCCACGCGGCCCTCCCCAGGCCTGCGCGCCTGTGCGTGCGCGTGCCGGGTACCCTCCTGATCGCGGGGGGCCGGGGGCACAGTCCTGCCTGCACAGAAGGACCGAGAGCAGGCCTTGTCTGCATCTCCTGTGTGCCCCTGGCCTCACTGTGCTGTTTCTACCGGGCCTGCCCGCCTGTGTGTGTGTGTGGGAGGGGGGGTACCCTTGTGATCACAGGGGTCTGGGGGCGCGGTCCCGTTTGCACAGAAGGACCTCGGGCAGGCTTTGTCCGCATCTCTCCTGTCTCTCTGATCTGGCTGCCATAGTCCACCACCGGGCCTGCAGCTTCGTCTCCTACCATCCACCCTCCGCCCCGGCCTTCCCTGGAGGCGGACTGGCGGCCGGGTCCTCCCGTCGCCTCGCCTGGTACCAGCTGGACGCCCTCTCCTTCCACCATGCTGGGCGTCTGCATTTGCTGGGCGTCCGGCTAGACGAACTTGGTTTAGTGACCTGTTCGGGAAGCCAGCAGGAGCCAGTCCTTTTTAAGAAAAAAAATATATATTTTTTTTAAATTTATTTTTGGCTCTGCTGGCTTCTCCGTTGCTTTTGTGTGGGCTTTCTGTAGTCATGTCCAGCGGAAGCTTCTCTTCCTTGCAGTGCCTGGGGGATTTTCATTCTGGTGGTTTCTCTTGTCGTCCAACATGGGCTCAACACTTGTGGCTCCCAGACTTAGTTTTTCTCCAGGTGACGTGGGATCTTCGCGGAGCAGCCCCGTGTCTCCTGCATGGGCAGGCAGATACTTTTTTAATTTTTACTTATTTTTTTTAACAGCATGCCATTTATTATTGATGGTTTTAGTGAAGTTAGTGAAGCTAAACAGAAAATCAAGCATAATTTAGTATTCGATAGCTTAGTGCAAGTTACGTTTACGTTTAAATCCATCTTTTTGAATACGTTACCAGTCAGTTCAGTTCAGTCGCTCAGTCGTGTCTGACTTTTTGCGACCCCATGGACTGCAGCACGCCAGGCTTCCCTGTCCATCAACAACTCCCAGACTTTACTCAAAATCCTGTCCACTGAGTTGATGTCACTAATGTTTATACATATTTGTATATGTTTATACACATCTGATGGAGAAGGTGATGGCACCCCACTCCAGTACTCTTGCCTGGAAAATCCCATGGATGGAGGAGCCTGGTAGGTTGCGGTCCATGGGACCGGCAAGAGTCTGACACGACTGAGCAACTTCACTTTCACTTTTCACTTTCATGCATTGGAGAAGGAAATGGCAACCCACTCCAGTGTTCTTGCCTGGAGAATCCCAGGGACGGGGGAGCCTGGTGGGCTGCTGTCTATGGGGTTGCACAGAGTGGGACACGACTGAAGCGACTTAGCATACACATTTGATGAATATATTGCTCATTATTCCAAACACACTTTCTAGGTTCTACTGTTTATTTGCAAAAAAATCTTGGTATTTATAGACAACATCTATTCATTTACATGATAGAGTTTTAGAAATGTCCTTTAAATTTAGTACTTTTTTTTTTTGTCATGGGAGTATTCTGATATGTAGTTGCCAAATAATAATAATGACACTCCCCTCTACGTTTTTAAAGAAAGAACAGCAAGTGACTCCATCGAGTACCTAGTTTAGACTGTCGTGGTTGGCTGGTGGATTCTTAACCACAGAGCCACCAGGGAGGCCCAGGGATGGCTTCAAGAATGAGCTGTGCGCATTCAGGGATGGTGGCTTGTTCTGTGGGGTCCAGGCGCCCCGCTCCAGGCATCTGTTTGGGCACCCAGCCACGGGTGTCACAGAAAAGCATGCAGCTGATAACTGAGTCACAGGAGCATGATATGCAGACACCCTGGATCCTTCCAGGCCCGCTTGGAACAACTCTGCGGAACCCCCTTCCAGGGCCCAGGCTCTGAATGCAGAAAGGCCGGGTCCTTCTGTGTGTCCCGCTCACTATAAACCGTGAACGTGGCTTTGCCTTCTGTCTCGGCATCCCTGACAGCACATCCCATTCTCACCAAGGGTTGGGGTGGAGGGGGCTGGCCTGGTAAAGGGACCCAAGGCATCCAATTGTACTCAGGGTTAGGCTGACTGCGGTGTTTACCAGGAGATCACGTGTTGAGGGAGGAAGACTGAGCTAGTGGAGGTGATGGAATTCCAGTTGAGCTGTTTCCAATCTTAAAAGATGATGCTGTGAAAGTGCTGCACTCAATATGCCAGCAAATTTGGAAAACTCAGCAGTGGCCACAGGACTGGAAAAGGACAGTTTTCATTCCAATCCCTAAGAACAGCAATACCAGAGAATGCTCAAACTACCGCAAACTGAGCTCATCTCACACACTAGCAAAGTGATGCTCAAAATTCTCCAAGCCAGGCTTCAACAGTACATGAACCGTGAACTTCCCTATATTCAAGCTGGTTTTAGAAAAGGCAGAGGAACCAGAGATCAAATTGCCAACATCAGCTGGATCATAGAAAAAGCAAGAGAGTTCCAGAAAAAAAACATCTATTTCTGCTTTATTGACTATGCTAAAGCCTTTGACTGTGTGGATCACAATAAACTGTGGAAAATTCTGAAAGAGATGGGAATACCAGACCACCTGACCAGCCTCCTGAGAAATCTGTAGGCAGGTCAAGAAGCAACAGTTAGAACTGAACATGGAACAACAGACTGGTTTCAAGTTGGGAAAGAAGTACGTCAAGGCTGTATATTGTCACCCTGCTTATTTAACTTATATGCAGAGGACATCATGAGAAATGCTGGGCTGGAAGAAGCACTAGCTGGAATCAAGATTGCCATGAGAAATATCAATAACCTCAGATATGCAGATGACACCAGCCTTATGGCAAAAAGTGAAGAAGAACTAAAGAGCTTCTTGATGAAAGTGAAACAGGAGAGTGAAAAAGTTGGCTTAAATCTCAACATTCAGAAAACTAAGATCATAGCATCCGGTCCCATCACTTCATGGCAAATAGATGGGGAAACAGTGGAAACAGTGAGAGACATTATTTTTGGGGCTCCAAAATCACTGCAGATGGTGAATGCAGCCATGAAATTAAAAGATGCTTGCTCCTTGGAAGAAAAGTTATGACCAACCTCGACAGCATATTGAAAAGCAGAGACATTACTTTGCCAACAAAGGTCTGTCTAGTCAAAGCTATGGTTTTTCCAGTGGTCATGTATGGATGTGAGAGCTGAACTATAAAGAAAGCTGAGCACCGAAGAATTGATGCTTTTGAACTGCGGTGTTGGAGAAGATTCTTGAGAGTCCCTTGGACTGCAAGGAGATCCAACCAGTCCATCCTAATGGAGATCAGTCCTGAGTGTTCATTGGAAGGACTGATGCTGAAGCTGAAGCTCCAGTACTTTGGCCACCTTATACAAAGAGCCGAGTTATTAGGAAAGACCCTGATGCTGGGAAAGATTGAAGGCAGGAGGAGAAGGGGGCGAGAGAGGATAAGATGGTTGGATGGCATTACTGACTCAATGGACAGGAGTTTGAGTAAACTCTGGGAGTTGGTGATGGACAAGGAGGCCTGGCGTGCTGTGGTTCATGGGGTCGCAAGGAGTCAGACACGACTGAGCGACTGAACTGAACTGAACTGTACAGACTAGTGACTCAGTTGTACACATGCAGGCATTCTTTTCCTGATATTCTTTCCCAGTGTGGTTTATGTCAGGAGACTGGATATAGTTGTCTGTCCTCTACAGTAGGACCTCATTTTTGGCCATCTTGCATATAAAAGTTTGCATCCACTAATGTCAAACTCCCACGCCATCCCTTCCCTGCCTCTTGGCACCCACACGTCTGATCTCTATGTCTGCGAGACTCTATTTCTCTTTTGTCAAATAGGTTCACTTGTGGACACTGTATATTATTATTGCATGTTGTTCTCATTGCAATCCAGGGGAAGCACTGTAAAACTACCCTCTGTGGTTTATTCTCTCTTCTCACCAAGACAGTTTCAGGATTCACACCATGCATCCTAAACAGGGTTATCACCTGCTTCATTGTGCCCTCGATTTCTGCCTGGTTGGATTTACATGCTTTGTGCGTTAGACGTATGGCAAACGCCCTCACTGACACGTATGTGCATTAATCAGTTTATTGATCAGTTTAGGAATCCAGTAACATCAACAAGAGCACAGGGGATTCGTAGTAGGAAAGTTGCGAGTCATGACTTCCTGGGAGAGAAGAAATGACAATTTCAAGGAAAAGGTCTGTTATCTTGATACAGATGATTAGTGCTGTGACGTTGCTCATATTCTTAACTTTGTTTTCTGCTTGAAACATGAAAAAAAAAAGTAGCATGTTGTTGAGCTGATTAGGATTAACATAATATTGCTGATAGCATAAAAAGAGAGAAGCAGTGGATGGTGGACCCAGGGGAGAATTTTCCCTGCACCTTTCACAGAAGTCCTTCTGTGAGTGGGGCCGTGTGGGATTATCCTACAAGACCCTTTTCACAGAAGTCCTTCTGTGTGTGTCCCTGTGGGCTTGCATATCATTACCACCTGGTGAAACTAGCCGTGAGCAGTCCTGCGTCAGCTTGTCTGCTGAGAGTCGCTAGGTTACATATTCAGAGGCCTGAGATGTAGGAGACGATATACTGTGTCACCTGTGCGGCTTACATCGTCTGTAGTCTCCTTTATCATCACGGATGTGTTGCGGCTGCAAGGTCCTTCACTCACAGTGGGATTCACCGGCGGGGCGGGGCGGTCATCACATCTCACAGCTCGGGGCTTCACACCGCCTCCTCCTCTGTCCTCAGAGCATCTCACCGTGGAGTCTACACCAGTGTTGTGTTTGGACATTTAAATCCAAGCACTTATGGAAGCCTGAGTCTCTGCTGTCTGGCAAGGTGGACTGTTTTCTTCTCCTATTCTTTTTGTAAATCAGTTTTTATTGAAACGTCCTAGATTTGCAGCATTGTGTTACTTTCAGGTGTACAGCAAAGTGAGTTATTTGTACATTTGTGGTTGTTTAGTCGCTAAGTCATGTCCCAGTGTTTGCGTCCTATGGTCGGTAACTTGCCAGACTCCTCTGTCCATTGGATTTTCCAGGCAAGAATACTGGAGTGGGTTACATTTTCTACTGCAAGGGATCTTTCTAACTCATGGATAGAACCCATGTCTCCTGTGTCTCCTCCATGGGCAGGCAGATTCTTGATCACTGAGTCACCTCCAAAGCCTCAGTTATACATATATGTAGGTAAACGTATTTCGGAGAAGGCAGTGGCACCCCACTCCAGTACTCTTGCCTGGAAAATCCCATGGACAGAGGAGGCTGGTGGGCTGCTGTCTATGGGGTCGCTAAATATCGGACAGGACTGAGTGACTTCCCTTTCACTTTTCACTTTCATGCATTGGAGAAGGAAACGGCAACCCACTCCAGTGTTCTTGCCTGGAGCATCCCAGGGATGGGGGAGCCTGGTGGGCTGCCGTCTATGGGGTCGCACAGAGTCAGACACGACTGAAGCAACTTAGCAGCAGCAGGTAAATGTATACCTTTTAGATTCTTCTTTTGAAAGTTATTACAAGACATTGCACATAGTTCTCTGTGTTATCCACTATGCCTTTGTCATTTATTTTATATATTTTACTGTGTATCTGCTCATCTCAAACTCCTAATTTACCCCTTGCCTGCTTCCCCTTTGGTGACCATTAATTTTGTCTGTGTTTGAGAGTCTGTTTCTGTTTTATGAATGGTTCATTTGCATCATATTTTTACGATTCCTCGTGGAAGTGATGGCATATGATATTTGCCTTTCTCTGTCTGACTTGGTTCCCTTAGTAAGATCATCTCTGTGCCCATCTGTGTTGCTGCAAATGGCATCGTTTCATCCTTTTTCAAGGCTGAGTAATATTCCATTGTGTATGTATCCTATTCTTAAAACAGTGAAACCTTCCCCCCCACCCCCGCACCCAAAGAGCGAACCTATGGAGAAAAACCTCAGTGTTGGATGTGTTATGTCTCTACTCACCCAACTGATGTTCTCTGTTCTTATGGAGGACAGTCGTCTGCGAAAGAGAATGAATAAGGGGGATAATGATCATTGATATGCCTCTGTCTCCAAGGATTATTTCATAACAGCTTTGTACAAAGATATCTGTGTCAATAGGAATTTTGAATTGAATGTCCCAGTGACATGTTTTCATTTTGGATACCTGTTGTCCTCTGGGGCTTTACCTGTTTCGATGACATTTTCTATATTTTCATTTGGAATCCCTCTCTCAGTGTTCAGCTGCTGATACTTCTGAAATTCTTCGTCAGTGAAACTGTTTCCTTTGGCTGGATTTCATAGCAGACAGGGCAGAAGAGGTGTGTATTAGAATCCGTTATGGGTTGTAGAGAGTCACCTGGCTCCTACCTGTAGTCATGGGTAAGTCTCACCAACACCGCTGGCCTCCACCATCACCTAAACCCAGGTGTTTTTCTACAGACGTGCCCGTGTGCACACACAGGTCTTCACATGGGTCCATGGGGGTAGAGTCCACATAGTTACCACGTTACCACGTTCCAGTTCTTCCAACTACTGAGTGAGCTACAGGTCTTTCCGCTGTGACCTTAAGCATGCCCCAGGGAGATGCAGTTTTGCAAGCTACATCGGAGAAGGTTGTGGCAAGTCTGAGACTCAACTCTCAGACTCTAATGCTTCCTGTCCACTTTGTCTACATCTTAGAATTCCATCCCTGGGGTTTTCACGAACCCTCATGAAATGGAGAAGGAAATGGCAACCCACTCCAGTGTTTTTGCCTGGAGAATCCCAGGGACAGAGGAGCCTGTTGGGCTGCCGTCTATGGGGTTGCAGAGAGTTGGACATGACTGACTCGACTTAGCAGCAGGAGCAGCATGAAATGAATGGGCGGGGAATGATTTGGAATTTTCAAAAGCACACTGACCCCACTGAGATGGTGGATCACCTTATGTTCAATGCCCCATACCTGATATTTTCTGCCTGCTTTTTGTCTGTGAACTATTTTAGTCAAAGTGTAAGTTTATCAGAGAATTGCAAATGTCGTATAGCAAAGGAAAACTGTCAGAGGAGATGAAATAATAATAATGAAGTCGTGAAGCATAGACAAGGATCTGTGGTTCCTCCCCAAGAGCAATAGATACTGTTCTGGGTCATATCCTATGCGCTGTCTTACAGACACTGAAACCCCACCCCGGTGGACAAGTTAACTACAGGATGATCAGACTGTAGCCATGGCATAAGCTGCCACGATTCAGAGAATTGATTTCAAGGAGATGGGAATACAAGGACCCTGGAACTGTCCATTCACTGTGCCTAAAACAGTCACGATGATGCTGGTCAGACCACTGATGACGGATTTCAAAATGACTGTTGGAGCTGACTTCTGTTTTTGCAAGGAGCCCTCTCCCTCTGTCTATAAAAGCGCTTGTCCCCCCCTGTTTGCGAGTTGTGGGCTGGGGCAGTCAGCCTTTGGACAGAAGCCCCACTCTCCCCATAGGTGTCTGCATCTGAATGAGAGCAGACTTTTCTTTCTAAGAAGCTGGCCTTTTAGTTGCCTTTTGAAGGGCAGGCAGCAGGATCCCACGTTTGGTGACAATGTCATACATGCTTCTGAGGAAAAAAAAAAAAAACTCACTCTTTGTCATCCTCAAAGAACAGACACAACCCCCACCCATCCCCGATGGGGATATGATATCAGAGGGGATAAAGGGCTGTGGCAGTGCACCCAGGGGATGGGGCGGATGGCAGAATGACTCTCATTCCAGACCACACTGCCTCTGCAGTCTTCAATGTGGTCCAGTGGTATTTGCAGAGCATCGGGTTCAGGTTCAGGCAGTACTTTCATAACTGTGACAAAGGAGAAAGCATTTGTCATGCAGATGAATGCAGTCATGGCCCGGGGACCTGTGAGTTTCTAAACTCAGGTTTAAACCTTGGTTCACTTTGGTGTCAGGATCCAGCAACTCTGTTTGTGTGATACTTGGCAAGGAACTCATGGAGCATCCTGAAATATTTCCTTGGATCTCTGGGATAAGTGTATCTCATTTTTAAAAGAGCCATCTGATAGAATCCACCAGTGGATGCATTTCCGCATTTTTCTAGCAAGACAGACTTTCTGTATCCCTGACTCACGTCACATGAAGTCTGAATTCTCTGTGTGAACACACATCTGTTCGAATGCGCTTCTTATAAGGTGCTGTGCTCAGTTGCTCAGTCGTGTCTAACTCTTTGTGACCCCGTGGAGTATAGCCCACCAGGTTCCTCTGTCCGTGGGATTCTCCAGGCAAGCATACTGGAGTGCATTGCTCTTCCCTCCTCCAGGGGATCTTCTCAACCCAGGGATCAAACCCAGCTCTCCCACACTGCAGGTGAGTTCTTTCCCATCTGAGCCACAGGTCAAGCCCTAATATAAGTTATGTGTGTACCTCTCTCCTTTCTGTAAAAATCCTGATCATGTGAACACATCTAGTTTGTATTGGGTAAGCTATAGTACGTACCGGAACCTTCAGTTACTTTTGTGATCTTCTGTCCATCATTATTTTCAAAATAAAATACCAGGATGTTGTCTGATACATGAATGATTTGCAAATAATTTGTACCTGCGACTGTGGCAGAGGAAAAAAAAACAAACCATCAAACCTCAATATGATTAACTTCTTTTCTTTTCATTTGAGCCTGACTTATTCTTCACATGCTATCGTGAGTCTTGCCTTGGATGGTGAACTGTATCTCACTGAGATTTCTAGTGATGCGTTGTTTGAACTAGTTAAGACAGCTAGTGAACTAGGAAAGCTTTTTCCACCCCATCCCCTCTTCTCCTGAAGATGAAGACTTCCAGTCTTCTAGACTGAGCAGTCTGTGAATGACAAAAAGTTGTCTATTGCGACTCTAGGAGGTGTTGAACCTCAGCCATCTCATAGGAGCTCACAAGAGCTGACTGTTAAAATTTCAAGAATTTTGTAACCCAGTTTGCAAGTACAATCATGGTTAGAAAGGAATTCAAAAATTTAAATGAATGATATTAAAATAAATGTCAGTACATCATCCAGAGTTATTTCCTAGGACAAGAGGTAATAAAAGAGGTACAAATTAGTCTATTGCAAAATGTTGGGCATGTATAATGTGAAATGCTTGCAGATTAGATACTGTGGCTTTGTGTCCACAGTTGAAATTAAAATAAATGCACAAGACCAAGATTAGAGTGCTATGTTGTGCATTTTTTTCCCATGAAAATGAAACATACAGACATTTGATCACTGAGTAGACTATTACAGTACTGATATTAATATTTGAGATTTATGTCCTGTTATTTTAAGTACAGGTAGAAATCTATGTTAATTCTCCTTCCAAATTATGCATTAATCTTCATATTTGAGAATTATTTCTCCTTATTTTAAGCTATAGAGATAGAAGTCTATGCTAAAGTCCCTTTCACATTATGTAAAAAATGAGTTTGAAATTTTGGCTGTTATTTTAACTGTTTCCATTTTTGGACTTTAAGTTAATCGTGTTCTACTTACTAAACCTGTTAATGAAAAACTTTTAATATTTAAAGAATTTCTTTAGTCAAAACAAATTTAATCCTGTAGGTCAAGTAAAAGAAAAAATTGTGAAAGCGTTGTCATTATCCTAAGTAGGTGATCACACTTCTCCATGCCCAAGGAACGTGAGGAGTCCATGTTCTGGGGCTTTTTCTCAGAGACCATCAGTGGCCACATTCCAACCTTGGACCTCATCCTGGTGTTGTGGGACAGAATTGATTGCCGAAAAGTTAAATGGCTTTTCCAAGGTTGCATTGGTAACAAGTACAGGAAATAGTCCACCCATCGAGATATCTAGTTGTTTTGGATGAAACCCAGACTATCCATCTGAACACGCTCCATGGTTTGGGGAAGACCACCCATCCGAGGAGCTGGAATACTCACATTCTATGAAGTAAACACCTCCTTCTTGTCTCTTTAGCGTTTCTGAGAAAAACTGGCATCTCCCGTCAAATCTGAAAAACACAACAGACAAGACGATTCCTTCCCACCCATTCACTCCCCAGGGCTTGAGGAGGACACCCTTCTGGGAATAGAGTTCACACACCCAGCTTCACAGCCATGCCTCACACCTCTCACTGCACATTGGAGCCTGGACCCCGTGTCAGAAATCAACAGACTGCTGGCTTTCAGTGGAGGAGGACTGTGCTTACTTAACGTAAAATGAAATGGAGAGGTATTCGCAGTCATCAGAACATTCGATCTGGCGATTGTAACACCTCAGCGGGCCCCCTTCCACAATCTTCTCCTTGTTATCCGCGGCCGAATAAATGGTGCGCCACTTGCCTGTAACCTAAGAAGGACGTTCCTCATAAATGCCAGTCAATCTCTTTTCTGGTTACTTACCAATACACAGCACTATCTATGCTTCTGCACTTAGCACAGAAGAGAAGCAAATTGAATCTTATTAAAGCAAAGAGGAGTCCCCCCCTCTACCTTGCAGAATAACATAACAGGAAATGATCTTTTGTATTGCAGCACAAAGCGTAGAATTCAGAAATTTTTGCAGACAATTCAGAGTGTTTTGAAATAGCTACAAGCATGCCAGTAAAGACCGTGACAGTTCATGTCTTTCTGAACGTTAGCTTGTTAGACTTTCTGTTTGTTTGTTTTGCCTACAGATGAATAAGATAAATGAAAAATAACCAAGAACAGATAAACAGAGGGCAATATTACATTCATGTAGATACGTTGACCACAGAAGGTATACAATCTGGTCATACATATACACAGAATCATCTCTGTCAGATGCACACACAGCCTCACACACACACACACACACACATGATCAAACAAGAAGACCTCCTAGCAGATGAGCTCATGCTGGGTACCTTTGAGGGGTCTATCTCAGCTGGAGTTTCCTGGGCGGCACAAACCAGGACAAGGACAAGACTCAGCAACAGAACCTTCATCTTGGGACTCTCGACGTCCTTCTCCAGAATCTGAGGGTGCCCCAGTTACTGGAGAGAATGTGCATTGGTCCCACTTTTTATAGGATACGTCCCTTGGCAGAATACATATTGATCAAACAGTGGTTAATCACACCATCACGGTGACCTAAGATAATCTTCTGACATCCTGGTTGGCAGCGGAGCATTTTGGCATTCTGTGCTTCTTATACAACTCCTGTTATTTCTTTCACATTGAAGAGGTCTGTTTAAGCTGATTTTCTGAAACAAATGTTGGCACCTTCGGTTTAAGAAGATAAATATGTGTTTTCTCTACCAGGAATCAGTTATCAGGGAATTCGTCAGAGGGGTCAATATATGCATTTTTAATATTGAAATTGCACTATAGCTGATGTACAATATTTTTTTTTTGCTACAAGTGTAGCATGTAGGTATTCATAATTTTATTTCTACCTTTAGAGTTATAGAATATTGCCTTTTTATCCCCTATGTTTTCCAATCTTTATTTTTCAAATAATCTTTGTATGTTATTAAGAGCTGGACACGACTGAGTGACTGAACTGAACCGAACTGACCTCTTATTCCACCCCTTGTGTGTGTGTGTTACTGACTTCTTTCCCTCAGCATATTCATTTGAATAAACATCTATATATTTTTGTAGACACCTTCCCCCATTGCCTCTGCATAGTACCATCAGGATATGTCCCACTTGTGTCCATTCCGGTGTTGATGGATACGCGTTCATAGACACGATCCTGTAAGGAAGTGAGCCATCTTATCTCCTGCGTAGAGAGTTAGGGGTTGAACAGCTGGATCTCCGTGGCTCTGATTTTTGATCCCTACCAACAGGAGATGAAAATTTCCGTTGCTCCATCCTTGCCAGGACTCAGTATGGTCAGTTGTTTTCACGTGAGAGATTGTAATGAGGGCGTTAGTGTATACAGTTTCAGGAGTATTTTCCATTTCCTCAGTGAAGTGGGGTGATTGCCATCTGTCTATTCCCTTTGTCAGGCATCTCTGCAAGTCGTTTGTTCATTACTGTGTGAATTACTTGTTTTTCATGAAGTTTGTAGCTTTTTACCTTTTCTGGATATGAGTCTCTTTTCAGATGGAGATGGGCGAATACTTTCCTCCTGTCACTGGCTTTACTTGTGTTTCCTTAAGATTGTCCCTCAAAGATGTAAATATTTTGATTGAGGCTTGGTTATTGACGTGCTGTTCCCAGTGTGGGATCCTGCTTGGTGTATATTTTAATCAGTAACCGCCTAATCTTTGATCGCTGTGTCCACCTGTGTTTTCCCTCTAGAGTCTTTCTTGCTTTGGGTCTTAAATACACGTCTATGAGTCTCTCTGTGATAGTTGTAAAACGTGGAGCGATGAAAGAGTTGAAGTTATTTATTTTTTTTTGGTCACATGAATTCTCAATTTCTCCAACAGTTTTCCTTATAAGACTATTATTCTCTTCTGAATTTCCTTTGTAACTGTATCCAAAATCTATTTGTCTCTATATTCCTGTCCCTTCCCCACGAGGAGATTTGGTTGTGTTCCGGGTTGTGTTTCTCTATTCTTGGGTCTCTTTTAGGGGCAGTGTTAAAAAGACAGTTAGAACATGAGATCACATGAGTGGCCTTCAACAAGTTTGTGTCAAAAGCAAAGTATTCACGATTCACATCTTGTGAAAATAGAATTTTCATCCATTTACTGATCATTAGAGCAGTACATGTTTCTGTTGATTTTCATAAACCATGTCTGAAAGAGCAAGACATTAGTTTTGCTACATTTTGGAGCCAAAGGAAATAATCCTTGAATAAATGGTGGCTGCAGAGTTCTCAACATAAGCAAATACTCAGTTTCACACATAAGGGTTTAATTGACTTAAGTTCTACTTCAGGTTTTCTTTTTTGTTGTTATTATATTTTTTCCTGTTTATTTATAACTAGCTAAAGAGCTCCTGTGATTTAAAGAAATATGTAATGAACAGGATGGTGACTATGACAAATAGGATTGCACATATACCAGTCAGTGGCTTAGAGCAGAACTTTTTTTTATCACACACACATACACACACACACACACAGGGTAAAATGAGTAACAGATGTGTTAATCAACTTGTGTCTTATGTAAATCACCAGTGATGGTTTTTCTGTGACTCTATCTTCCTGTTCCTGATCTTCCTGCAAACTTCTAAGAGTTGGTATATCCACACTGATTAAAGTTAATAGACTTGTGATAGAGGATCCCTCTTCCCCAGGATTTGATAACTTGTCAACTGGATAGAGATCCTTGAAAATAATTTTTCAGATAAAAATTTTTTTAACGGTTCCTATTTCCTGCCTGGTTCCTAATGTTTTCATTATTCAAATGTCAACTGTTTCCCTGAGAATTTTTTAAAAGTATTTTAGTAGGGTATCTCAGTGGTCATGCTTCTTAAAACTTCTGCTAAGGGTTTGTTTTTGTTTTAAATTTTACAGCGCACACTGGGTCTTACTTGCTGTGTTCTGCCTTCTGCTAGTGATGGACTGAGGGCTTGTCGTTGGGATGGTTCTCTTGTTCAGGCTCTGGAGCACAAGCGGAGTTTGTGTAGTGCGTGGCCTTTGCTATCATACACACGTTGATCTTCCAGGATATGGAGTCAGTGTGTGTCCCCTGCCTTGGCAGGTGGAATCTGAACCACTGGCCCCCTGGGGAAGTCCCTCTGCTCCGTTTGTCCTTTCTTCGTTTTAATTCTTGTTTAAGCTCGCTTCCTTGGGTCAGACCCAAGTGAGCATAGCTTCATTCTTCCCGGGGCTATTAGTAGCTGTCCTCCACACTGCCCCAGGAGCGATACTGGACACCTTCCAACCTGGGGAGGACTCATCTTTCAGAACTGTCAGAACTCTTCACTATGACCCATTCTGTTTTGGGTGGCCTTACACGAAATGGCCCGTAGCTTCACTGAGTCATGCCAGCCCCTTCAGCACCCAAGGCAGTGATCCGTGAAGGGAGTATAGCTTATTCGTCAACCGCCATTGTTCCATTTTCCGCCAGCACCTCGAGTCAACGGACACCAGTATCTTGACCTTGGACATCAGCGTGTGCTTGTAACATGCATTCAGAGTGCCTGCAGCTTACAGTGAGCCCTGGCAGGGTCCCTGCCCAGCGCCCTGTTCTGTCTTGCCTCTCACTTCACAGCCGTTCAGATGCCCCCAGCCTTCCACCTCCTCATGAATCAGCCAGAGGTCTCCAGAATGGTCTAGGATGGCCTCATCTTTCTCACCTCCCTTACACATTTTTCCTGGTGCCTTTTCTGGTCAAGTGGCATGACCTACGGGACACCCATGATGCTTCTCTTGCCCATCGGTTGGCGCCAACCAATGACTATTACTTTGAGAAATATCTGATGAGCAAGCACCTTCTATGCAGAGCTTTAGGTAACTCTGCACCTGGATTGCATCAGCATCAGAGTCTCTGCTCCTGGGGTTTGAGAAGGAGAGTAGCCCCCCTCTAGTCGGACATCACAGACCCTATGCTTTGTAAACACCATCACTGCCCTTTCTTTAGTAAACACTGTTCACCTTTGTTATATGTGTGTGTGTGTGTCTGTGTGCGCTCGGTTCATAAATCATGCCTGACTCTAGTGACTCCGTGGACTGTAGCCTGTCAGACTCCTCTGTTCATGGATTCTCCAGGCAAGACTACTGCAGTGGGGTTCCATTACCTTCTCCAGGGCATCTTCTTGACCCAGGGATTGAACCTGCATCTCTTACATCTCCTGAATCAGTAGGTGTATTTTTTACCACTGTGCCCCCTGGAGGCCATGTAAGACTTCATTCTGCAACATCCTCACCACCTTCTGCAACCCCACAGCAGATGAACACTGCTTGACACCATCGTTGAGTTGTTTTCAGGTTCCACTTAGGACAGCTCAGAATAAGGTATCTGAAAACCAATCCCATTTCTCATGTGACAACTGATCGGAACCTCATTTCAGCATATAAAACTACCTTCGGTAGGTTTTTCTCTCATCTCACAGAAACACTTGCAGAATTCACACCATGCATCCTAAACAGAGTTATTTCCACTTGTGTTGTACACTCAATTTTCTGCACGGTTGAATTTACATGTTTACAGTATTTGCAAATATAGAAACTTTGTTCACTACACATATGTGCTTTAATCAATTTATGGATCAGTTCAGGAATCCAGTAACATTAGCAAGAGCAGAGGACATTCATAGTTGGACAGCTGTGGGTTCAGGGTCATGATTTCCTGGGAGAGAATAAATGATGATTTAGAGGAAAAGGTCTACTGTCTTCATATGGATGACTGGGACACATTAGTGTTTTGATGCTGCTCTATTCTTGCTTCGTTTTTTTCTTTTAACATGAAAAAAAAAGTAAAACATTGTTGAGCTGATTAGCACTAATATGATATTGTCTGGAGCACGATAGAAGCAGTTGCTGATGGAAGCAGTGGGGAAATTTTCCTACAAGACCCATTTCACAGAAGTTCCTCTGTGTGTGTACCCCTGGGGGTTCCATGGAATTACTATGTGGTGAAACTAGCTGTGAGCAGTCTGGTATCAGGTCTGATATCGAGAGACACTAAGTTACATATTGACAGCTCTTTGCGATGTAGGAGAGTATATGCTGGGTGACCTGTGCCGCTTACATCTTCTGTAATATCATTTATCATCATGCATCTGTTGTGGCTGCGAGCGCAGTCATTCACAGTGGGATTCCCCCAGCGATCATCATCACTCACAGCTCAGGCCTCCACGCCACCTCCGTTGTCCTCAAAGCATCTCACTGTGGATTCTACACCAACGTCAGTGTTTAGATATTCTCATCCAAAGACTAAGGAAGCCCAACCCTTTGACACTTGGCAAGGTGAAGGGTTTTGTCATCCCATTCTTTTTTTAAGTTAATTTTTATCGAAATGTAGTTGATGTTCAATGTTGTGTTAGGTTCAGGTATAGAGCAAAGTGACTCATTTATACATTTGCTGTTGCTTTCTCGATATCTTATTGCTACTCTTCTGTGACACTAGGCAGTATAGCTTCCCAGATGCCTGTGTCCGTTGGAATTTCCAGGCAAGGATACTGGCGTGGGGTGCCATTTCCTATTCGAAGGATCTTCCTGACCCAGGGATAAATTCACATTTCCTGAGTCTCGTGCAGATTCTGGAACTCTGAGTCACCTGGGAAGCCCTCACTTACACATATATGTAGGTCAATGTATACCTTTTTTCATTCTTCTTCTTAAAAGTTATTAGAAGACACTCAGTATAGGTCCCTGTTCTCTCCAGTTGGTCTTTGTTGTTTATTTTATATATTTTAGTGCCCATCTGCTCATCTGAAACTCGGAATTTACCGCTTGCCTGCTTCCCCTCTGGTCACCATTCTTCTTATCTGTGTTTGAGTCTGCCTCTGTTCTTTATTGGTTCATTTGAATCCTATTTTAGATTCCACATGGAAGGGATGGCATATGATATTTGCCTCTCTCTTTCTGAGTTACTTTACTTAGCAACATCATCTCTAACTCCATCCATGATGGTGCAAATGGCATTTTTCATTCTTTTTGTTGGCTGAGTAATATTCTGTTGTGTATGTATCCCATTCTTAAAGCAGTAAAACCCCCCTACCCCAAAGTGTTAAGCTACTGAGAAAAAAAAATATGTGGTAAGCGTCATATTTCTACTCACCCAACCGCTCTTCACTGTTCTTATGGAGGACAATCATCTGTGAAAGAGAATGAATAAGAGGGAAAATGACTATTGACATGCCTCTATTTCAAAGGATTATTTCAAAACAGCTCTTATTCAAGATATTGCTGCCAATAGGTAATTTGAATGAAATGTTCTAGTAATGTGTTTTCATTTTGGAAACCTGTCATCCTCTGGGGCTTTACCTGTTTCGATGACATTTTCTATATTTTCATTTGGAACCCCCTTTCACTGTTCAGCTGCTGATACTTCTGAAATTCTTCTTGAGTGAAACTGGTTCCTTTGGCTGGATTTCATAGCAGACAGGGCAGAAGAGGTGTGTGTTAGAATCCGTTATGGGTTGTAGAGAGTTACCTGGCCCCTACCTGTAGTGATGGGTAAGTCTCAGCAACACTGCTGCCCTCCACCACCACCTAAACCCTGCTTTCCAGGTAGTTATTTACAGAGGTGCCCGAGTGTGCACACAGGTCTTCAGATGTGTCCGTGGGGGTAGAGTCCACACAGTTAACACGTTATCCCCTTCCAGTTCAGAGAAGTAGTCATTGAACTGCTAATCATTCAGCCAAGACCTTAGGCAGCCCCCTGTGAGAAGCAGTCTTTCATGGGACATCACAGAAGGTCATGGCGGGTCTGAGACTCAGAATTCCTCCCAATTCCATCTCTGCCTGTCCACTTTGTTGACATTCTAGAAGTCCATCCCTGCTGTTTTCATGAACCCTTGTGAAATGAATGGGCGCGGGAATGATGGGGAAGTTTGGAAACCACACTAATCCCAGTGAGATGGAAGAGAACCTTGTGTTCCTTGCCCCACCCACCCTGTTTTTTGACCTGCCTTTTGTCTGTGAAATATTTAAGTCAAAGGATAAGTTTAATCAGAGAAATGAGACTGCAGGAAAGCAAAGGGAAACAGTCGAAAGAGACCAAGTAATAATAATGTAGTCATGAAGCAAACACAAGCACGTGTAGTTCCTCCCCAAGGACAATAGATACTGTTCTGGGTCATATCCTGCAAGCTGTTCATTCCCACATGGACTCTAGCCCGCCAGGCTCCTCTGCCCATGGGGATTTTCCAGGTGAGAATACTGGAGTGGGTTGTTATGCCCTCCTCCATGGGATCTTCCCTACCCAGGGATCAAACCCAGCTCTCCCACATTGGATGTGGGTTCTTTCCCAGCTGAGCCACCTGAAGCCCTATCGTAAGGTGTGTGTACCTCTCTCCTTAGCGTAAAAGTACTGATCATAGGAGCTCATCTACATAAGCTCCAGTACTTACCGAGACCTTCAGTCATTCTTGTGATCCTCTCCCCATCATAATTTTCAACATAAGTTACCAGCATGTTTTCTATTACATGAATCACTTCCAAAGTATTGGTACCGTTGACTGTGACAGAAAAAAAAAATTCAGAAGTATGATGAACTTCTTTCCTTTTCAGGTGAACATGCCTTATTCTTCTCACACTCTCTATCGTCTGTTTTCCTTCTGATGGTAAACTCTGTCTCAGTGACATTTCTAGTGGTGTATTGTCAGAATCTTTAAGAGAGCTAGTGAAGTAGGACAGCTCTCTCCACAGCCCCCTCTCCTGAACATCATCAAGACTTTCAGTCTTCTAAACTGAGCCCTCTGCGGACGATAGCAAAGTTGCTTCTTTGCAACTATAGTATATGTTGAACCTCAGCCGTCTCATACCCGCTCACAGGACCTGACTGTTACACTTTCAGGAATTTTGTGACCCAATGTGCAAGTACAATCGTGATTAGAAAGCAGTTCTGAAGAATTAGATGAATCTTAGTAAAATGAGAGTTACTACATAATCCAGGGTTATTTTCTAGCATAAGAGCTAACAAAAGAGGTACAAGTTAGTCTACTGCCTAATGTTGGGCATATATACTCTTTAACGATTGCAGATTAGATCCTGTGGGTGCATGTCCACAGTTGAAATTAAAATAGTTGCATCAGACCAAGATTAGAGTGGTCTGTTGTATACGTTTTCAATGAAAATGAAACCCATGGACACTGGATCACTTAATGTAATGTTACAGTGTTGATATTAATAGTTGAGGATCATTTCCTGTTATTTTCAAATACAGAGATAGAAATCTGTTAGTGCCCTTTTCAACTTATGCATTGATATTATATTTGAGAAATATTTCTTGTTATTTCAAACTGTGGAGATAGAAGTCTATGCTAAACTCACTTTCAATGTATGTAAAAATTCTTTGAAATTTTTGCTCTGGTTTTGAAGTGAAGTGAAAATCACTCAGCCGTGTCTGACATCTGTGAATCTCGGCCTGTCACCCATCAGACTCCCCTGTCACCCATCAGACTCCCCTGTCCATGGGATTCTCCAGGCAAGAATACTAGAGTGGGTAGTCATTTCCTTCTCCGGCGTACTTCCAAACCCAGGGATAAAACCTGGGTCTCCTGCATTGCAGAGCTCTTATTTTAGCTGTTCTCATTTTGGGGCTTTGAAGTAATCATGTTCTACTTACTACACTTAGTAATAAAGAAAATTAATATTTAAGACATTTCATTTTAAGCAAGTTTGACCATGTAGATGAAATAAAAGACAGAAACAATTTTGAAAGTCTTTATAATCTTAAAATAGTAATATATATAAATCTTATGCACTTCACCACACCCAGGAAACATGTATAGTCACCATTCTGGGACTTTTTCTCAGAGACCATCAGTGGCCACAATCCACTCTTGGACCTCATGCTGGTGTTGTGGAACAGAATTGATTCCTGAAAAATTAAATGGCTTTTCCAAGATTGCATTGGTAATGAGTAGAGGAAGCAGTCCACCCATCCAGACATCTAGTTGTCTTTGATGGAACCGAGGCTATCCAACTGAACACGTTGCATGGTTTTGGGTAGACAGCCCATCGGCAAAGCTGGAATACTCACATTCTATGCCGTACACATACCCTTCTTTTCTCCTTGCCACTTCTGTGAGCAACAGACATGTGCCACCGTCCCTGCAAAACCAACAGACAAGACATTCCTCCTCACCGTCCATTTCCCAGTGCTTGAGGACGCCCTTGAATAGAGTTCGCACCCTCAACTTCACAGCCATGACTCACACCTTTCACTGCACATTGGAGCCCAGACCCCACCTCCAAAGTCAGCAGTCTCCTTGCTTTCCATTAAGGAGGATTGTGCTTACTTGAGATAAAAGGTAATGGAGAGGTATTCACAGTCCTTGATACATTCCATCCGACGATAGTAATTCCTCAGCGGGCCCCCTTCTACAATCTTGTCCTTGTTATCTGCAGCTGCGTAAATGGTACGCCACTCTCCTGGAATCTAAGAAGGAAGGTCTCCATAAGCATCAGTCAATATCTCTTTTGGTTACTCACCAGTACACAGCACCACCTTTGCTTCTGCATTTCACACAGAAGAGAAGTAAATTCAACCTCATTAAGCAGAGCTCTACCCCCTACCTTGTTGAATAACATGACATGAATTCATGATTCTTGTTTGAGCAGAAAGCGTAGAATTCAGCGTTTTTTTTTTGAAATAAAACACATCATCATTGGTCATGACTCTCTGAATGATAGCATGATAAATTGTTTCCTTTTTTTCCCCCTTTTTTTAGCTTATAGACTAATAAGATGAAGAAAAAGAAAAAAAAAAGACCGGATAAACGGTTGTATTTTTCTCAAGTAGTTACATGGACCCCGGTACGTATACAATCTGATCCTACATATAAATGGACCCCGGGATGTATACAATCTGATCCTACATATAAATGAGCTTATCTCTTACATGTACACAAAAACAAGCGCGCTCGCACACACACACACACACACACACACACACACACACACACACATACTCAAACAAGCAAGACCTTCTAGGAGAGCACCTCATTCTGCGTACCTTTGAGGGGTCTATCTCAGCTGGAGTTTCCTGGGCAACACAAACCAGTCCAAAGAGGAGAGTCAGGAACACAATCTTCATCTTGGGATTCTCGTGGCCCTTCTTGTAGAGAAGCTGAGGGCGTCCCAGCTGTTGGAGAGGTTGTGAACTGGTTGCACTTTTTATAGGATATGTCTCTTAGCAGAATACATAATGGTCAAACAGTGGTCAGTCACACCATGTGGTTACATAGATGTCATCTTCCCATATCCTGGATGGCAGCTGAGCTTTTTTTGTGGGTTTCTGTGGTTCTTATAAAGTTATTTATTTTGAGAGAAGCTGCAGTGTATCTGGACATTAAGTCTTCAGTGTCAATAAGAAATCACAGAACACTTGAGGTATTTCCAGGACAGTGATATTTATATTCTTGTCCATCCTCCAAGAGTGCAAGCCACATATCCTCAACCTCTGTGTTATTTGTTTCTCATTGAAGAAGTCTGTTTAAGTTTTTTTTCTACGAGTACAGATGGCACTGGCCAGTATAAGAAGATAAATATGAGTTGTCTCTACCAGGAATCAGTTATCAGGGCCTTCCTCAGAGGGGTATGCATTTTTAAATATTGAAATTGAAATATAGGGTTGATGTACAATATTTTTTGCTACAGGTATACCATATAGGTATTCATAATTTTATTGCTCCTTTTGAAGTTACAAGTATGTAGGCTTTTTTTTAATTGCCTATGTAGTACAGTATATATTTATACATTATTTATTTTAACATAGTAGTTTGTACCTCTTATTCCACTCCTCCTGTCTGAACCTACCACTTTCCTTCACCCCACTGGTCATGACTAGTTTCTCCTCTGTATCTTTTTTTGTTATATTCTGGAGTTTGTTTTATTTTTTATTTTGCACATATAAGTGGGATGCAATACTTTGGCTCTCCATTCTTTTATTTTTTCTTCATCTTATTTTTCTGTAGGTTTATAAAAAACTTAACATGTTATTATTCATAGAGTCATGAACTGTCACAGCCATTTGCCATGATATCATACAGTATTTGTCTTTCTCCATCTGACTTATTTCACTTAGCATAATACCCTAATGTTCATCCACATTGCTCTAAACTTCACAAATTTATGCTTCCCAAGTATTCCACTGATTTGTGTATGGATATACATAGAAATGTCTGTGTGTGTATACATATATAGATGTTCAAGCTGAATTTAGAAGAGGCAGAGGAACAAGAAATCAAATTGCCAACATCCATTGGATCATCCAAAAAGCAAGAGAGATCCAGAAAAGCATCTGTGTGTGTGTGTTAGTCGCTCACTCGTGTCTGACTCTTTGAGACCCCACAGACTGTAACCCGCCAGGCTTCTCTGTCCATGGATTTCTCCAGACAAGAATACTGGAGTGGATTGCCATTCCCTTTTCCAGAGGAACTTCCCAACTCAGGGAATGATCTCTGGTCTCCTGAATTGCAGGAAGATTCTTTACTGTTTGAGCTACAGGAAGTCCATCTACTTCTGCATTATTGACTACGCCAAAGACTTGACTATGTGGATCATAACAAAACGTGGAAAACTCTTCAAGAGATGGGAATACCAAACCACCTTACCTGCCTCCGGAGAAATATTTTTTTTAAGGCTTTTACCAAGTTATTTATTCTAATTTTATTTATTTTTTACTTTACAATACTGTATTGGTTTTGCCATACATCAACATGAATCCTGTATTCAGGTCGAGAAGCAACAGTTAGAACAGGACATAGAACAATGGACTGGTTGCAAGTTGGGAAAGCAGTACATCAAGGCTGTATATTGTCACCCTGCTGATTTAACTTCTATGCAGAGTACATCATGAGAAGTGTTGGGCTGGAAGAAGCACAAGCTGGAATCAAGATTGCCAGGACAAATATCAATAACCTCAGATATGCAGATGACACCACCCTTATGGCAGAAAGTGAAGAGCAACTAAAGAGCCTGTTGATGAAGGTGAAAGAGGAGAGTGAAAAAGCTATCTTAAAACTCAACCTTCAAAAAACTAAGATCACAGTGTCTGGTCTATCACATCATGGCAAACAGAAGGGAAACAATGGGAACAGTGAGAGATTTTATTTGGTGGGGGGGCTCTGAAATCCCTGCAGATGGTGACTGCAGCCATGAAATTAAAGGACGCTTGCTCCTTGGAAGAAAAAGCTATGACCAACCTAGACAGCATATTGAAAAGCAGAGACATTACTTTGCCAACAAAGGTCCATCTACTAAGAGCTATGGTTTTTCCAGTGGTAATGTATGGATATGAGAGTTGGACCATAGAGATGGCTGAGTGCTGAAGAATTGATGCTTTTGAACTGTGGCGTTGGAGAAGACTCTTGAGAGTCTCTTGGCCTGCAAGGGGATCCAGCCAGTCAAACCAAAGGGAAATTAGTCCTGAATATACATTGGAAAAACTGATGTTGAGGGTGAACCTCTAATAATTTGGCCACCTGATGCAAAGAACTGATTCATTGGAAAAGACCCTGATGCTGGGAAAGATTGAAGGTGGGCGAGAAGGGGATGACAGAGGATGGCATCACCAACTCAATGAACATGAGTTTGAGCAAACTCTGGAAGATGATGAAAGACTGGGAAACCTGGCTAGTTGCAGTCCATGGTGCTACAGAGTCGGATATGACTGAGCGACTGAACTGAACTAATATATATAAATAAAATATAATATATAGATGTATAAACTTCCTGTGCTTCTTTGAGCTTCCTAGGTGGTGCTACTGCTAAAGAACCCATCTGCCAATGCAAGAGATGAGTGCAGATTCCATCCTTGAGTTGGGAAGGTCCCCCGGAGAAGGAAATAGCAGCCAACTTCAGTGTTCTTGCCTGGAGAATCTCATAGACACAGGAGCCTAGCGGGCTACAGTCCCTGGGATCACAAGGGTTGGACATGACTTAGTGACTAAACCATCATCACCGTGCTTTCTTTATATATTTTATTTAAATTTAATGAAAAATTTTCAACAGGAGCAAATTTTCATCTTCTGCCCCACTCAAAGATGCCTCCCAAATTCATCTCTCCAATGTAATTTTGCCTTTAGGTTATAAGCTACAGTCAGTGCAGCCCCTGACACTGAGATCCAGGTTCTTTCAACCATCCTCCTGCCTGTTGATGCATCAGGCAAACTAGATCAAAGAGCTTATGGGCAGCCACTCTCTAAATGACCCTCTCTTGGGCAGTTTGCTTCCAGGATGCCACCAGCACGACGATGACCATCAGTTCAGTTCAGTCGCTCAGTCCTGTCTGACTCTGTGACCCCATGGACCGCAGCACGCCAGGCCTCCCTGTCCATCAGTAGCTCCCGGAGTTACTGAAATTCATGTCCATTGAGTCTGTGATGCCTTCCAACCATCTCATCCTCTGCTGTCCCCTTCTTCTCCTGCCCTCAATCGTTCCCGGCATCAGGGTCTTTTGAAATGAGTCAGCTCATCACATCAGGTGGCCAAAGTATTGGAGTGTCAGCTTCAGCATCAGTTCCTCAAATGAACATTTAGGACTGATTTCCTTTAGGATGGACTGGTTGGATCTCCTTGCAGTCCAAGGGACTCTCAAGAGTCTTCTCCAACACCACAGTTCAAAACCATCAGTTCTTCAGCACTCAGGTTTGTTTTCAGTCCAACTTTCACATACATACATGACTCCTGGAAAAACCATAGCGTTGACTAGACGGACAGTTGTCAGCAAGGTAACGTATCTGCTTTTTAATATGCTGTATAAGTTCAGTTCAGTTCAGTTGCTCAGTTGTATCCGACTCTTGCGACTCCATGAATCACAGCCCACCAGGCCTCTCTGTCCATCACCAACTCCCAGAGTTTACTCAAACTCATGTCCATCGAGTTGCTGATGCCATCCAGCCATCTCATCCTCTGTCGTCCCCTTCTCCTCTTGCCCCCAGTCCCTCCCAGCATCAGGGTCTTTTCCAAGGAGTCAACTCTTCTCATGAGGTGGCCAAAGTATTGGAGTTTCAGCTTCAGCATCAGTCCTTCCAATGAACACCCAGGACTGATCTCCTTTAGAATGGACTGCTTGGATCTCCTTGCAGTCCAAGGGACTCTCAAGAGTCATCTCCAACACCACAGTTCAAAAGCATCAATTCTTTAATGCTCAGCTTTCTTTACAGTCCAACTCTCACATCCATACATGACCACTGGAAAAACCATAGCCTTGCCTAGATGGACCTTTGTTGCCAAAGTAATGTCTCTACTTTTTAATATACCATCTAGGTTGGTCATAACTTTCCTTCCAAGCAGTGAGCGTCTTCTAATTCCATTGCTACAGTCACCATCTGCAGTGATTTTGAGCCCCAAGTCAGCCACTGTTTCCACTGTATCCCCGTCTATTTGCCATGAAGTGATGGGACCTGATGCCATGATCTTTGTTTTCTGAATGTTGAGCGTCATCTCTCAGGGTTTGAAGTAGCTCAACTGGAATTCCATCACCTCCACTAGCTTTGTTCATAGTGATGTTTCCCAAGGCCCACTTGACTTCACATTCCCAGTTGTCTGGCTCTAGGTGAGTGATCACCTCATTGTGATTATCTGGGTCATGAAGATCTTTTTTGTACAGTTCTGTGTATTCTTGCCATGTCATCTTAAAATCTGCTTGTGTTAGGTCCATATCATTTCTGCGTTTATTGAGCCCATGTTTGCATGAAATGTTCCCTTGGTATCTCTAATTTTCTTGAAGAGCTCTCTAGTCTTTCCCATTCTACTGTTTTCCTCTATGTCTTTGCACTGATCACCGAGGAAGGCTTTCTTATCTCTTCTTGTTATTCTTTGGAACTCTGCATTCAAATGGGTATCTTTCCTTGTCTCCTTTGCTTTTTGCTTCTCTTTTGTTTTCACAGCTATTTGTAAGGCCTCCTCAGACAGCCATTTTGCTTTTTTGCATTTCTTTTCCAGGGGGATGGTCTTGATCCCTGTCTCCTTTACAATGTCACGAACCTCCGTCCATAGTTCATCAGGCACTCTGTCTGTCACATCTAGTCCCTTAAATCTATTTCTCACCTCCACCGTATAATCATAAGGGATTTTATTTAGGTCATACCTGAATGGTCTACTGGTTTTCCCTGCTTTCTTCAATTTGAGTCTGAATTTGGCAATAAAGAGTTCATGATCTGAGCCACAGTCTGTTCCCAGTCTTGTTTTTGCTGCCTGTATAGAACTTCTCCATCTTTGGCTGCAAAGAATACAGTCAATCTGATTTTGGTGTTGACCATCTGGTGATGCCCATGTGTAGAGTCTTCTCTTGTGTTGTTGGAAGAGGGTGTTTGCTATGACCAGTGCATTCTCTTGGCAGAACTCTATTAGCTGCTGGGAGCCAGCGTGAGGAATTCCACCCGTGACAAGGTCATGCAGCAGAGCTCTGATGGCAAGGCTAATCAGACCTCAGGTTTTCCCCCTGGAGTTTCCTGAGCATCCACTCCCCAAAGAATAAGAATCTGCCTGCTTTTCCACTCTTCTAATATTCTCTGGAAAAAGTCAAATCAGGGCTTTAGTCTTCTGCATTTGAAAGGGATGTTTCAGTTAAAACCCCCTCTAATAGCTCTCTAGCTTGCCTAACAGGTTCCCCTGGACCTCTTACAGCTTGTGAATTGCTTACAGCCCACGAACTGAAGCTTAAAAGCATCTTAACCGTGGTGGATTCATGTCAATGTATGCCAAAACCAATACAGAATTGTAAAGTAAAAAAAAAAATAAATTATATAAATAAAAAATTAAAAAAAGAAAAGCATCTGAATAAAAAAAAAACAAAAGATACAGAGCCTTTTCTAAAGAGTTAAAAATTATATTGATAGAGGGTTTTCACTGTTGACTCAATGACTGCTGCCAGGCCTCCATATTCTTTATCTTTTAGGCACCTGGGAGGGTGTTAATCAATGTAAACGGGATATGGAAAAAGATTTATGGTAGTTTTGATGTTAGCAACACTAGACTTTTGAGTTAATTACTTTTCTCTTTGTTATATATCACTGCACTCCTCTTGTGTCCTTGCTATGTAAGAATGTAACTTTATTTAGTGCTTTCTGAGAGTGGCACCAGACTTTGGGAAGATCAACACAAATAAGTCTTCTGGTTGACAAACCCTGATCAGAAAAAAGGCTGTAAAATGTTAATTGGCCCTTTTTGGCCAGAAGATGATGTAAATCACCTAAGACTTGTGTATACAATTAGGTATGCAGAGAGAAAAGCCTGGTTTTGATAAGAGTCTGGGCTGCTAACGCTGCATAACTTTGTGTTGCCCATTGATCTCCATGTTTTATCAAAAGTATAAAAGGCCTTATGAACAATAGAGGCCAGAGCCAGTCGCTGGACTGGTTTCCCCCGTGTCTCCTCTCTAGTCTAATTTCAGGCTGAATTCCCACGTGGAGCGGGGTGGCTCACTAAGTCTGCTTACTTGCCCTGGCTTTTAAGACCCGAGCGAAAGGGAGCCTAAGACGGGGCACCCTTAGATATTCAAGTGGGCGCCGGTGGCCCAACGTAGATGGTGCAAGCTCCTTGTCTGGAACTTTATTGGCCTTCCCCGTAAGGCAAGTTATTCAGCCCTCTTTCTCCACTTAATTTTCCTAGTACACTATTGTTTCTTAATCTAATCTTATATTAATAAGCAAATAAGTCTTTCCTCGCCAACGCCATCCACCCTTTGAATTCCCTGGATCCAACAGGGCTGGACCCCGGCAATTAGCCTTTGCCCTGCTTCATTCTGTACTTCAAGGCCAACTTTGCCTGTTACTCCAGGTGTCTCTTGACTTCCTGCAAAATTCCAGTCCCCTATAAAGAAAAAGACATCTTTTTGCGGTGTTAGTTCTTGAAGGTCTTGTAGGTCTTCATAGAACCATTCAACTTCGGCCTCTTCAGCGTTACTGGTTGGTGCATAGACTTGGATTGCCATGAATTTGAATGGTTTGCCTTGGAAACGAACAGAAACCATTTTGTTGTTTTTGAACTGCATCCAAGTACTTCATTTACAACTGTCTTGTTGACGATGATGGCTACTCCATATCTTCTAAGATGGCAAGACTGTAGGTGGGGCGAGTTCATATTTACAATCAAACCCTCTTCTTGCCAGAGACTCTGAGATTGCCCAAACAAACCTTGAGCTCACCAGGACCCAGAGATCCCACAGAGACTGAGGCAGAACTGTGTTTGAACATCTCCTGTGGAGGTATGTGTCAGCTGTGGTCCACCGCACAGACAGGGGCTCTGGGTGTGGCTTTGGCATAAATCATCTTGGAGGAGGTTGCCATTAACCCCACTATAGAGAAGCCAGAACTTACAAAGAGTGGGAAATAGACTCAGAGGACACAACAGAACCTTGTTCACCAGGACCAAGGAGAAATGAACACTGACCCCATAGGAGACATGCCTGTGGGTGTCTGGGAGTCTCTGGGGAAGGCATGAGTTGGTGTTGGCTTGCTGCAGGTTTGGGGACACAGACTGTAGCAGTACCTGCCTGGGATCTTTTAGGGGAGCTCACCATTACCTTCATTACCTCCACCATAGTTTGAGTGAAGTGAAGTGAAGCCACTCAGTCATGTCTGACTCTCTGCGACCCCATGGACTATAGCCCACCAGGCTCACCAGTCCATGGAATTTTCCAAGCAAGCATACTGGTATGGGTTGCTGTTTCCTTCTCCAGGGGATCTTCCCAACCCAGGGATCGAACCTCGGTCTCCAGCATTGCAAGGCAGATTCTTTACCATCTGAGCCACCAGGGAAACCACCATGGTTTGGCCGGTCGGTTTGGCAGTGGTCAGCCACACGGTCAGGGACTCTGGGTATGGGAATGGCATTAATCCTCTTGGAGGAGGTCGCCATTAACCCACTATAGAGAAGACAAAACTTACATAGGACTGGGAAATTTATGCAGAGGGCACAACAGAACCTTGTGCACCAAGACTCAAGAGAAACGAACACTGACCCCATACGAGACATGTCTGTGGATGTCCGGGAGTCTCTGGCGACGGCCTGGGTCAGTGTTGGCCCGGTCAGTGTTGGCAGGGTTGGGGGCATGGACTGTGGCAGTGCATACCTGGGATCTTTTGAGAGAGGTCACCATTTTCTTCATTACCGCCACCATAGTTTGGCCCCAGGTCAATAGCAGGGAGAATCCCAGGGATGGGGGAGCCTGGTGGGTCGCACAGAGTCGGACACGACTGAAGCGACTTAGCAGCAGCAGCAAATAGCAGGGAGAGAACACAGCTCCACCTATCAACAGAAATTGGATTAAAGGTTTACAGAGCATGGTCCCGCCCATCAGAACAAGAGCCAGTATCCCCCTCAGTCAGTCTATCCCATCGGGAAGCTTTCATAAGCCTCTTACCTTTCTCCATCAGAGGGCAGACAGACTGAAAACCAGCATCACAGAAAACTAACCAGTCTAGTTGCATGGACCACAGCCTTATCTAACTCAATGTAACTATGAGCCATGGTGTGTAGGGCCACCCAAGACGGACAGATCATGGTGAAAAGTTCTGACAAAATGTGGTCCCCTGGAGAAGGGAATGGCAAGCCACTTCAGTATTCTTGCCTTGAGAACCCTATGAACAGTATGAAAAGGCAGAAAGATAGGACACTGAAAGATGAACTCCCCAGGTTGGTAGGTGCCCAATATGCTACTGGAGATCAGTGGAGAAATAACTCCAGCAAGAATGAAGAGATGGAGCCAAAGCAAAAACAACACCCAGTTGTGGATGTGACTGGTGATGGAAGTAAGGTCTGATAGTATAAAGAGCAATATTGCATAGGAATCTGGAATGCTAGGTCCATGAATCAAGGCAAATTGGAAGTGATCAAACAGGAGATGGCAAGAGTGAACATCGACATTTGATGAATCAACAAAGTAAAATGGACTGGAATGGGTGAGGTTAACTCAGATGACCATTATGTCTACTACTGTGGGCAGGAATCCCCCAGAAGAAATGATGATCATGGTAATAATAAAAAAGCAAATGCATGGATCCTGATTAGAGCCATAAAATACAGAAACTGAACTAGATCTGTGTTACTGAACTGAGCTCTACAGCTGAACTAAAAGAAGAGTTTTTAAAACTCTTGGTTGAGATGTAACTGAGACACAACAGAAACTCACATATTTCTGATTGTACAGTTGATAAACTTTGGATGAATAGAGCTGTGAAACATTTTCCCCGGTTAGTATCTGAGTATATCTGTCAGCTTCAAAACTATCCTTGGGCTCCCTGATGATACCTACTTCCGCCCTTTTCAACCACCTCCCCCAGCCCAGACTTAGGAACCCACTCCTCAGTTTGCTGGCACAATAGGTTAATTGGTATCCTTTAGAATTTTTCAAACATTGAATCTCTGTGTGTGTTTCTGGCTTCTTTCCCTCAGCATGTTCATTTGAGTAAAACCTATATTTTTGTATTCCCATGGGCCCTGCATGGTGTCTTCAGGGTATGTCCCACTTTTATCCTTTGCAGTGTTGATGGATACATGTTCATAGGCAGGTTTTCTAAGGAACTAAGCTGCTCATCGGCTGGGTCGTCACTTAGGGAACTGCTGGGTCTCAGTGAGTTCTGAGTCTTGATTCCTGCCAACAGCAGACGAGAATCGCCGTTGCTCTATCCTTGCCAGCATTCCGTGCGCCCAGTCATGTTCCGTTTAGATAATATAATAAGTGTGGGGTGGCATGCACTTACATTTGTGATTTCCATTTCCTGAATGAATACAGAGGGGCGGCTGCCATTTGTCTATTCTCTTTGTGAAATGTCTCTGCAAGTCACTTGTTCCTTCCTGAGTTTATTAAGGTTTTATTTTTTTATGTAGTTTGTACGTTTTTAAGATATTCTGGATATGAGTCCTTTTTCACATAGAGATGTGTCAATATCCTTCCCCCATTGCTGGCTTCTCTTCTGCTTCCTTAAGGTTGTCCTCCAAAGATGCAAATATTTTGATTGAGGCTTGGTTATTAACACTGTGTTCCCAGTGTGGGATCCTGCTTGGTGTATATCCTAATCAGTAACCGAGTAAACTTTGGCCACAGAGTATCCACGTGTGTTTTGCCTGTAGAGTCTTTCTTGCTTTCTGTCTTACACAGGTCTGTGAGACTCTCTGTGTTACTTGTAAAACATGTAGCAATGCATGGGTTGAAGTGATTATTATTATTATTATTATTTTGGTCATATGAATTTCCAATTTCTCTGACAGTTTTCCCTATATGATAATTATTTTACTGAATTTCCTTTGTTACTGTATCCAATGTCTATTTGTCTGTATAATCCTGTCCCTTTCCTAGGAGCAGATTTGGTTGTGTTTTGGTTTCTTTTTTTTTTTTTTAATTAATTAATTAATTAATTTTTTATTTTACTTTACAATTCTGTATTGGTTTTGCCATACATTGACATGAATCCACCACGGGTGTACATGCATTCCCAAACATGAACCCCCCTCCCACCCCCCTCCCCACAACATCTCTAGATTCCTTCCTTTGGGCAATATAAAGACAGTCAGAGGATGAAGGTCATATGACTAGCCTTCAGCAAATCTGTGTCAAAAGCAAAATGTTCACGGTTCACAAGCTTGTGAAAATAGTATTTTCATCCATTTATGCATCTTAGAGTATTGTATGTATGTTTTGATTTTCACAAAGGGTGTCTGAAATAGCAAGACATTAGTTTTGCTACATTTTGGAGCCAAAAGAAATAATCCTTGAGTAAATGCTGGCTGCAGAGTTTTCAACAGAAGTAGATATTTGCTTTCAAACATAAGGCTTTAATTGACTTAAGTTCTACTTTTTTTGTATGTGTTTTTCTGTTTATGTACTATCTGAAGAGCTCATGTGATTTAAAGAAAGATGTAATGAACAGCATGGTGACTATGATTAGTAGCATTGCACATACACCTATCAGTTGATTAGAGCAGAGCTTTAAGTGTTTTTATCTCTAACTCACATAGACACACACACACATGGGCTGACTACGTGAGGAGACCAATGTGTTATTTAACTTGTGTCCTATGTAAATCACCAGCGACATTTTTTTCTCTGACTCTACCTTCTTGCTCGTTAACTCCCTGGAAAGTCCTCTAAGAGTTCCTATATCCAGTGGATTAAGTGATTAAACTTAGTGCACTTGTGATAGGGGACCCCTCTTCCCCAGGATCTGCTATATCCTCAGTTGGATAAAGTTCCATGAAAGTAATTTTTCCGATAAAATTTTTTAATGGTTCATGTTTCTTGCCTGATTCCTACTGTTGTTTTCATCATTCAATCTGCACCTTTTACTGTTAGAATTTTTAAGACTCTTTTAATGGTATGTCTCAGTAGTGATACTTCTTATAACCTCTGCTCAGGTTTTGTTTTTAATGTGAAAACACAGACTGGGCCTCAGTGCTGTGCTCTGCTTTTCTCTACTTGCAGTTTGAGCACTTCTCATGGTGACAGTCCTCTCTTTCAAGCTCTTTAGCACAAACACTGTTGATGTAGTCCATGGGCTTGGTTGTCATTCAGCATGTAGGATCTTCCCCGATGAGGAATTCAGTCTGTGTCCCCTGCATTGGCTGGTGGATTCTGAACTACTGGACCTCTGGAGAAGTCCCTCTGCTCAGATGTTTTTGTTTGTATGTTTCTTAGAATTAGTTTTTGTTTTAGGCTGGCTTCCTTGGGTGAGACCTAAGTCCGCATGGCTTCATTCTTCCCGAGGCTATTAGTAGCTGCCCTCCACTCTTCCCCAGTAGCAATACTGGACACCTTTTAACCTGCAGGGCTCATCTTTCAGCGTCATATCTGTATGCCCTTTGACACAGCTCGTGCGGATCTCCCAGCAAGAATACTGGAGTTGGTTTGCCAGGCACTTCTCCAGTGGATCACGTTCTGCCAGCACTCTTCACTGTGACACGTTTGTCATTGGTGGCCCTACACACAATGGCTCGTAGCGTCACTGAGTCATGCCAGCCCTTTCAGCACACAGGCAGTAATTCAGGAAGGGGGCACAGCTTATTCGTCAACCACTACTGTTCCATTTTCTGTCAACAACTTGAGTCAATGGACACAAATACCTGGACCTTGGAGTACCGTGTGTGGTTGTAACATACATTCAAGGTGCGTGCAGCTTATGAGCCCTGGCAGGGAACATGCCCGGTGCCCTGCTCTGTCTTCCCTGTCACTCCACAGCCTTTCAGCTGCACCCAGCCTTCCCCATCCGCAGGAGCCTACCAGAGGTCTCCAGAGTGGTATAGGACTGCCTCATCTTTCCCATCCCCCTTACAGACTTTTCTGATCTCTTGTCTGGTCCAGTGTCATGACCTGTGGGGGTACCCTTGATTCTCCTTTGGCCCATCAGTTGGCAGCAATCCATGCCTATTACTTTGAAAAGTGTCTGATGAGGGGCTTTTATGCAGAACCGTAGGTAACTCAGCACCTGCAGCAGCATCAAGACCTCTGCCTCCGGGATTTGAGCTGGAGAGTGGCAGCCCTGAGTCGGACACTGCAGACCCCGTGCTTTGTAAACACCACCCGAGCTCTTTCTCAGTAAACGCTGTTCACGTCTGTTGTATGTGTGTGTGGGCTCAGCTGATAAATCAGGTCTGACTCTTGCGACCCCGTGGACTCTATCTAGCTCGCCAGGCTCCTCGGTCCGTGGGATTCTCCAGGCGAGAATTCTGGAGGGGGCTACCACTTTCTCTTCCAGTGCATCTCCTCGGCCCAGGGATCGAACCTGCGGCTCAGGTGTCTCCTCTCTTTGTAGGGGTATTTTTTTTTTCCCACTGCACCTCCTGGAAGCCCATGTAAGACTGCATTCTGCAACATCCTTACCACCCCTGGCAACCCCACAGCAGATGAACGCTGCTTAATTCCATGGTTCAGTTTTCATTTCAGGTGCCACTTGGAACAGCTCAGATTCTGTTTATAGTTGTCTGACTAACCAGTTCCATCTCTCACATGACATCTGGTTGGAAACTTATATCACCATATAAAAGCACCATCTGTGGTTTATTCTCCCTTCTCTAAAAGAGACTTGTGTGATTCATGCCATGCATCCTACCTAAACAGAGTTATCACCTCCTTCATTGTACACTCGATTTTCTGCTTAATTTAATTTACATCCTTTGTGCATTTGCAAATAGAGCTCCTTTTTTCTCTACACAAATGGGCATTAATCAATTTATTGATCAGTTTAGAAATCCGGTAACATCAACAAGAGCAGAGGACATTCATAGATGGAAAGCCATGGGTTCAGAGCCTTGCTTTCCTGGGAGGGAAGAAATGATGATTTCAAGGAAAAGATCTATTATCTTCATCTGGATGATGGGGACACATATAAAGAAAGCTGAGCACTGAAGAACTGATGCTTCTGAACTGTGGTGTTGGAGAAGACTCTTGAGAGTCCCCTGGACTGCAAAGAGATCCATCCAGTCCATCCTAAAGGAAATCAGTCGTGACTGTTCATTGGAAGGACTGATGTTGAAGCTGAAACTCCAATACTTTGGCCACCTGATGCAAACAGCTGTCTCATTTGAAAAGACCATGATGCTGGGGAAGATTGAGGGCAGGAGAAGGGGATGACAGAGAATGAGATGGTTGAATGGCATCACCGACTCAATGGACATGGGTTTGGGTAAACTCCGGGAGTTGGTGATGGACAGGGCGGCCTGGCATGCTGCGGTTCATGGGGTCGCAAAGAGTCGGACACGACTGAGCGACTCAACTGAACTGAAATGAAGTGCTTCGATGCTGCTCATGTTCTTCTTTTTTTCTCTCTTTCTTTAAACATGAAAATAATGTAAACCATTGTTGAGCTGATTAGGATTAATATGATATTGGGCAGAGCAAGAAAGAAACTATAGGAGCAGTTGCTGATGGGAACAGTGGAGAAAGTTTCTTACAGACCTGTTTCACAGAATTTCTTCTGTGTGTGTGTGTACCCCTGTGGGCTTGTATAGAATTTCCACCTGGTGAAATTTCCAGTGCTAGGTCTTCCGTTGAGAGTTACTACGTTACATACTCGGAAGTCTGAGATGTAGGAAATAATATCCTATGTGCCCTGTGCCACTTACATCTTCTGCAGTGCCATTTATCATCGCAAAGGTGTTTTGGCTGCAAGGGTCTTCATTCACAGTGGGATTCCGCAACGATCATCATAACTCGCAGCTCGGGGCTTCACCGTCTCCTCTGTTGTCCTCAAAGCATCTCCCTGTGGAGGCTAGACCAGTGTCAGTGTTTCGATATTTAAATCAAAGCCTAAGGAAGCCCGGGCCTTTGGCGCATGGCAAGGTGAAGCGTCTTGTTATCTCATAGTTTGTCAATTAATTTTTATCTTAATTTAGCTGATGAGCAATGCTTGTTCCTTTCAGGTATACAGCAAAGTGATTCATTTATACTTTGGTTGCTCCTTTGTCACTAATCTGTTTCCAAATCTTCTCTGACGATATGGAGTATAGCTTCCCAGACTCCTCTGTCCAAGGGATTTTCCAGAAAAGAATCCTGGCCTGGCATGGGTTACCATTTCCTACTCCAAGGGATCTTCCAGACCCAGGGATACAGGGTCTCCTGGGAAGCCCTCACTTATATATATATATATCTATGTAGGTAAATGTATACCTTTTTAGATTCTTCTTCGTCAAGATATCATGAGACATTGGGTATAGTTCTCTCTGCTCTCCAGTAGGTCTCTGCTGTTTATTTTATATACTTGAGCGTATATTTGCTGATCTCAACTCCTAATTTACCTCTTGCCTGCTTCCCCTTTGGTAACCATTAGTTTTTTCTCTGTGGAGAGTCTGTTTCTGTTTTATTAATGGTTCATTTGCATCATAGTTTAGCTTCCACAAGGAAGTGATAAAATCATATTTCACTTTCCTTTGTGACTTACTTTACTTAGTAAGGTCATCTCTAGCTCCATGCATGTTGCTGAAAAAGGCATGTTTCATTCTTTTCTTCATGGGTGGGCAATACTCCTCTGTGTGTGTATCTCATTGTTAAAACAGTGAACCCCTCCCCGCCCCCCCACCCCCGCCAAAGTGTTAACCTAGTGAAAAAAAGCTCAGTGTTATACGTGGTATATTTGTAGTCACCCAACTGATTTTCTCTGTTCTCATGGAGGACAATTGTCTGAGAAAGAGAATGAATATCGGGAATAATGATCATTGACATGCCTCTGTTTCCAAGAATTATTTCATAACAGCTCTTTACGAAGATGTCTGTGCCAATGGGCGTTTTGAATTGAATGTCCTAGGGATGTGTTTTCATTTCAGATACCTGTTGTCCCCTGGGGCTTTACCTGTTTCAATGACGTTTCCTGTATTTTCATTTGGAATCCCCCTTTCATTGTTTAGTTCCTGATACTTTTGAAGTTCTTCTTGAGTGAAACTGTCTCCTTTTGCTAGATTTCATAGCAAACAGGGCAGAAGAGGTGTGCCTTAGAATCTTTCGTAGGTTATAGAGAGTCGCCTGGCTCGTACCTGTAGTGGTAAGTAAGCCTCACCAACACTGCTGCCCTCCACCATCACCTAGACCGTGCTCTCCAGATAGTTTTCCACAGAGGTGCCCAAGTGTGCACACTGGTCTTCAGATGTGTCCGTGGGGGTAGAGTCCACACGGTTAACATGTTCCACTCCTCACAGCTCCCGAGTGAGCTACAGATCATTCAGCTGTGAGCTTAAGCATGCCCCAGGGAGATGCCGTCTTTTGTGGCATGTCGAAGAAGGCCACGGAAAGTCTGAGACTCAGAACTCCCCCCAACTCTAACTCTTCCTGTCCACTTTGTCCACATCCTAGAAGTCCATTCCTGGGGTTTTCATGAACCCTCCTGAAATGAATGTGGCGGGGGACTGATTTGGATTTTTCAGAAGCACACTGACCCCATGGAGACAGTGCAGGACCCTGTGATCCTTGCTCCACTCACCATGGTTTTGGCCTGCCTTTTGTCTGTGAAAGATTCTAGTCAAAGAATAAGTTTAAGCAGAGCAGTGAGAACATGGGAAATAAGGAAGACAGTCACAGGAGAGCAAACAATAATGTGTTCATGAAGCAAAGACAAGGACCTCTATTTCCTCCCCAAGGGCAATAGATACTGTTCTGGGCCATCCTGTGAGCTGTCTTATAGACACTGAAAGCCCCACCCAGTGGACAGGTTAACTTCAGGATGACCAGACTGTAGCTATGCCATAAGCTGCCACGATTCAGAGGATTGACATCAAGGAGATGGGATTATAGCGACCTTGGAGCTGTGGATTAACTGTGCTTGAAACAGCCATGATGATGCTGGTCAGACCACTGATCAAGTTCAAAGTGACTGTCTGAGTTGACTCTGTTGTTTCTGCAAGGAGCCCGTTGCCTCTGTCTATAGAGCTCTAACTTTCTGAATGTCAGTTGTGGGGTGGGGCATTCAGCCTTTGTACAGAATCCACCCTCCGCCCAGTTGTCTGCATCTGAATGAAAGAAGACTTTTCTTTCTATGAAGCTGGCCTCTTATTTGGCTTTTGAAGGGTGGGGAGCAGGAACCCACTTATGGTAACCACATCGCAGATGCTACTGAGGAAAATACTCATGCTTTGTCATCCTCAAAGACCAGACACAACATCCATCCATCTCCAGTGAGGGTATAATAAGAGAAAGGATAAAGGGATATGTCAGTGAGCCCAGGGGATTGACCAGATTGCAGAATAACTGACATTCCAGACGACACTGCCTCTGCAGACTTCAATGTGGTCCAGTGGTATTTGCAGAGCTTTGGGTTCAGGTTCAGGTAGTACTTTCATGACTGTGATAAAGAAGAAAGCGTTTGTGGTGGAGAAGAATGCAGTCATGGCTGGGACCTGTGAGTTTGCTAAACTCAGATTTAAACCGTCGTTCTTTTTAGTGTCAGGACCTGGCAACTCCATTGTGTGATACTTGGTGAGAAAGTCATGGAGCATCCTGGAATATTTTATTTGCAGTCTGGGATAAGCGTATCTCATTTTTAAAAGAGCCATCTGATAGAATCCCCAGTGGATACATTTCCTCATTTTTCTAGCAGACAAACTTTCTATATCCCTGACTCACGTCACATGAAGTCTGAATTCTCCATGTGAACACACATCTGTTCCAGTGTGTTCCATATAAGGTTCTGTGCTTAGTCTTTCAGTCATGTCCAACTCTTTGCGACCCCATGGACCGTAGCCCACCAGGCTCCTTCGTCACGTGGGTTTCCATACCCTCCTCCAGAGAATCTTCCCAACCCAGGGATCAAACCCAGGTGTCCTGCACTGCAGGTGGTTTCTTTCCCATCTGAACCACCAGTCAGGCCCTGATATAAGTTATGTGTGTACCTCTCTCCTTTCCGTAAAAACATTGACTATATGAACTCATCTAGTTTATATTGGGTAAGCTACAGTACCTACCAGCACCTTCAGTTATTTTTGTGATCTTCTGTCCATCATTGTTTTCAAAATAAGTTACTACCATGTTATCTGGTACATGAATCAGTTGCAAAACATTTGTATCTGCATCTCTAACAGAAGGAAAAAAACATCAAACCTCAATGATTACAGGGAAGGCAATGGCAACCCACTCCAGTACTCTTGCCTGGAAAATCCCATGGAAGAAGGAGCCTGGTAGGCTGCAGCCCATGGGGTCGCTGAGGGTCGGACACGACTGAGCGACTTCCCTTTCACTTTTCACTTTCATACATTGGAGAAGGAAATGGCAACCCACTCCAGTGTTCTTGCCTGGAGAATCCCAGGGACGGCTGAGCCTGGTGGGCTGCTGTCTGTGGGGCCGCACAGAGTTGGACACGACTGAGGCGACTTAGCAGCAGCAGCAATATGATTAACTTCGTTTGTTTTCAGCTGAGCATGTCTTTTCCTTCACATGCAATCATCAGTCTTCCCTCAGATGGTAGACTCTATCTCACTGAGACTCCTAGTGATGCACTTTACAACCAGTTAAGACAGCTAGTGAACTAGGAAAGCTTGCTCCACACCCCCTTCTCCTGAAGAGAATTAAGACTTCCCATCTTCTAGACTGAGCAGTCTGTGAACGATAGCAAAGTCTCTTATTGCAGCTTTAGTAGGTTTGAACCTCAACCATCTCACGCGAGCTCACAAGAACTGACTCTTAAATATTCAGGAATTTTGTAACCCAGTTTGCCAGTACAGTCATGGTTGCAAGGGAATTCAAAAACATTTAAATGAATTGTATTTAAATCAAAGTTAGTACATCATCCAGAGTTATTTCATAGTAGAAGAGCTAATTAAAGAAGTACAAATGAGTCTATTGCAAAATGTCGGACACATAAACTCTGAAATGATCCCACATTACTTCCTGTGTCTGTGTTTCTACAGTTGAAAAATAAAATAATGCATCAAACCAAGATTAGAGTGCTCTGTTGTACATTTTTTTCCCATCATAATGAAACATGGACATTTGATCACTGAATAGAATATTACAGTATTGATATTAATATTTGAGATTTATTTCCTGTATTTTAATTACAGATAGAAATGTGTTAATGTATCTTTCAATTTATATGTTGATATATGAACTTTTTCTCCTTATTTTAAGCTGTAGAGATAGACGTGTATGCTAAACTCCCTTTCAGATTATGTAAAATTAGTTTGAAATTTTCACTCTTATTTTAGCTGTTGTCATTTTAGGGCATTAAAGTTAATCATGTTCTACTTATTAGACTCGCTAATGAAGAACTTTTAATATTTAAAGAATTTCTTCAAGCAAAATTCATTATGTAGGTCAAGTAAAAGCAAAAATTGTGAAAAGTCATTATTATTCTATGTAGGTTATCGTACTTCTCCATGCCCAAGGAACATGAGTCAGCGCTTTGGGGCTTTATCTCAGAGACCATGAATGGCCACATTCCAACCTTGGACCTCATCCTGGTGTTGTGGGACAGAACTGATTGCTGAAAAATTAGTGGCTTTTCCAATGTGGCATTCGTAATGAGTAGATGAAATAGTTCACCAGTGCAGACAGCTAGCTGTCTTGGGTGAAACAGAGACTATCAATCTGAACACGTTCCTTGGATTGGGGAAGACAACCCATCAGAGAAGCTGGAATACTCATATTCTATGAGATAAATACCTCCTTCTTGTCTCTTTAGCACTTCTGTGAATAACTGGCATCTCCTGTCAATCCTGAAAAGCCAACAGACAAGACATTCCTTCATCACCATTCACTCCCCAGGGCTTGAAGATACCTTTCCGTGAATAGAGTTTGCACACCCAACTTCACAGCCATGACTCACACCTTTCACTGCACATTGGAAATCGGACCCCATGTCACAAGTCAACAGACTCCTAGTTCTCAGTTGAGGAGGACTGCTTACTTGACATAAAATGTAAGGGAGAGGTATTTGCAGTCATTGTTGCGTCCAATCTGATGACAGTAACACCTCAGTGGGCCTCCTTCCGCAACCCTCTCCTTGTTATGTGCAGTGTGTAAATGGTGCGCCAGCCTCCTGTAACCTAAGAAGGAAGGTCCTCATAAACGTCAGTCAATCTCTTTTCTTGTTACCAATACACAACCCTATCTATGCTTCTGCATTTACCACAGAAGAGAAGTAAGTTGAATCTTATTAAGCAAAGAGGATTTTTACCCCCTACCTTGCTGAATAAGACGACATGAAATCATCTTTCCTATTGCAGCAAAAAGCATCAAATTCAGATATTTTAGCAGAGAATTCAGAGTTATTTGAAATAAGCAAAATGATGCCAGTAAATATTGTCACAGTTTGTAACTTTATGAATGATAGCATGTTAGGATTTTTTTTTTAACATACAGACAATTAAGATTTAAAAAAAAAAAGCAGAAACACAGAGGATTGTATTATGCTCATGTAGATACGTGGACCAAGGTGTGTATACAATCTGTTCATACATATAAGCCAGGATATCTGTGTCACATGCACACACAACCTCATAGACTCACACATGCAAACACACACACACACACACACACACACACACACACACTCAAACAAGCAAGACCTCCTAGCAGATCAGCTCCTTCTGCATACCTTTGAGGGGTCTATCTCAGCTGGAGTTTCCTGGGCGGCACAAACCAGGACAAGGACAAGACTCAGCAACAGAACCTTCAACTTCTGACTCTCGTCGTCCTTCTACAGAATCTGAGGGCGCCCCAGTTACTGGAGAGAATGTGCATTGCTTCCACTTTTTATAGGACCCGTCTCTTGGCAGAGTACATAGTGATCTAACAGTGTTTAATCACAAGACATAGGTTACATAGATGTGGTCTTCTGACATCCTGGTTGGCAGTGGAGCATTTTGGCATTCTGTGCTTCTTATACAACTCCTGTGTTATTTCTTTCACATTGAAGAGGTCTGTTTAAGCTTATTTTCTAAAACGAATGATGGCACCTTCAGTTTAAGAAGATAAATATGTGGTGTCTACCAGGAATCAGTTATCAGGGCATTCCTCAGAAAAATCTATATTATTTTAATATTGAAATTGAAATATAGTTGATGTACAATATTTTTTTTGTTACAAGTGTACCATATAGGAGGTATTCACATTTTTATTTCTATTTTTGAAGTTATAAAAATATTGGCTTTTTTATTTCCTGTGTTGTACAATCTTTATTCTTCAGATAATCTTTGTCCATTATTTATTTTATACATAGCACTTTGTACCTCAAATTCCATTTCCTTGTGTGTGTGTTTTTGACTTCTTTCCCTCAGCATATTTGTTTGAATAAACATCTATATATTTTTATAGACTCTGTTCCCATTGTCCCTGCATAGTATCATCAGGATATGTCCCGTTTTTATCCATTCCAGTGTTGATGGATGCATGTTCATAGACGAGTCTCTGTGCAGAACTGGGCCATCTCATCTCGTGGGGAGAGACTTGGGTGGGGAATTGCTAGATCTCGGTGCCTTCTGATTTTCGGTTCCTGCCAGCAGGGGATGAGATTTTCCATTGCTCCATCCCTGCCAGGACTCCGTGGGGTCAGCTGTCTTCATTTCATTAGTATAATAATGTGTGACTACATCCCGTTTCCATGGTACTTTCCATTTCCTGAAGGAATAAAGAGGTGGAATTGCCGTTTGCCTATTTTCTCTGTTAAGTGTCTCTGCAAGTCACTTGTTCATCACTGAGTGAATTATTTGTTTGTTTTCTATGAAGTTAGTACGTTTTTCAACACGAGTCTCTTTTCAGATGGAGATAGGCCAAGAGATTCCCCCTGTTGTTGCTGGCTTCTCTTGTGTTTCCTTAAGCTTGTCCCTCAAAGATGTAAATATTTTGATTGAGGCTTGGTTATTCACCTTCTGTTCCCAGTGTGGGATCCTGGTTGGTGTATATTCTAATCAGCAACAACCTAATCTTTAGTCAGAGATTATCCACCTCTTGGTTTCACCTCTAGAGTCTTTCTCGCTTTGGGTCTTAAACGTGGGTCTATGAGTTTCTGTGTAAATTGTCAAACATGGAGCAATGAAAGCATTGAGCTCTTGATATCTCTTCTGCCCATGCATTTTCAATTTCTCCAATAGTTTTCCCTATAAAATTATTACCTTCTTCTGAATCTCCTTTGTATCTGTATCCAAAATCTGTTTGTCTCTATATTCCCGTCCTTTCCGCTAGAGCAGATCTGTTTGTGTTCTGGTTTGTGTTTCCCCATTCTTGCTTCATTTTTGAGGGGCAGTGTTAAAGACAGATAGAACGGTAAAGCATCTGTCTACAGTGCGGGAGACCTGGGTTCGATACCTGGGTCGAGAAGATCTGCTGGAGAAGGAAATGGCAATCCACTCCAGTACTATTGCCTGGAGAATCCCATGTTCAGAGGAGCCTGGGGGGTCCAGGCTGGGAGTCCATAGGGTCGCAAAGAGTCAGACATGACTGAGTGACTGAACTGAACTGAACTGAACTGAACTTACCACAGAGGAGAAGCAAATTGAACCTTATTAAGCAAAGAAGTGTTCTACCTCCTACTTTGCCAAATAACATGAAATGAAATCATGATTCATATTTGCGTAGACAGCATAGCATTCAGGGTTTTTTGAAACAGTGAAAACAACATCAGTAATGACTGTGACAGTTCATAACTCTGTGAATGATAGCATGTTAAGTTTTTTTTTCTTTTATGAAAAGAAAATAAAAGAGTGGATACATAGAGGGCTTTATAGATAGAGATAGTATGCTCATGCAGATACATGGACCAAGGTATCCATACAGGATGTCCTTCATACAAACAAGAATATCTCTGTCACATGCACTCACCAACAACCTCACACACAGACACACACACACACACACACACACACACACTCAAACAAGCAAGACCTCCTAGCAGATCAGCTCATTCTGGGTACCTGTGAGGAGTCTCTCTCAGCTGGAGTTTCCTGGGCAGCACAAACCAGGACAAGAATAAGAGTCAGCAACAGAACCTTTATCTTGTGACTCACATGGTCCTTCTTCCACAGAAGGTGAGAGTGTGCTACTTGTTGGATAGGCTGTGAATTGGTTCCACTTTTTATAGGATATGTCTCTTGGCTCAATACATAATGATCAAGCAGTGATTAATCACAAGGCCTTGGTTGCATAGCCATAATCTTCTGACATCTTGGTTGGCAGCTAAGCTCTTTCAGCATTCTGTGCTTCTTATAGTGATATTAATTTTAAGAGAAGCTACAGGGGATGTGGACGTTGTTGCCTTCAGAGTCAATAAGAAATCACAGAACTCAAGAGTTATTTCAAAGACGGTGATTTTTATATTCTTTTCTGTCCTCAGACTTCAAAATGGGACAAACAGCCCACATTAAATATCCTCAACTCCTATCTTATTTCTTTCACATTGAAGAGGCCTATTTAAGCTTACTTTGGTGGCTCAGACGTAAAGCGTCTGTCTACAAGGCCGGAGACCCGGGTTCAATCCCTGGGTCGGGAAGATCCCCTGGAGAAGGAAATGGCAATCCGCTCCAGTACTCTTGCCTGGAAAATCCCATGGACAGAGGAGCCTGGTAGGCTACAGTCCTTGGGGTTGCAAAGAGTCAGACACGACTGAGTCACTTCACTTTCACTTTCTAAAACTAAAGATGGCACTCTCTGGTTTATGAAGATAAATCTGTGGTGTCTCTACCAGGAGTCATTTATCAGGGCATTCTTCAGAGGGGTATTATTGATGTACAGTTTTGTTGCTGTTGTTGTTGTTGTTGTTATGGGGTATGATGTAGATACTCACCATTTTATTTCTCTTTCTAATGTTATAAAAATATTGGCTTTTTTATTCCCTATGCTATACAGTGTATTTTTGTACATTATTTATTTTCTACATAGTAGCTTGTACTTCCTATTGCACGCCTCCTGTCTTAACCCAGCACTTCCACCATCCCACTCATCACCACTGCTTTGCTCTCTCTGTGTCTGCCCCTTTTTTGTTATATTCAAACGCTTGTTTCATTTTTTTTCAAGTCCACATATGAGTGATATCATACAGTCCTTGTCTTTCTGCATCTGACTTCTCTCACTTAGCATAATGCCCTCCAAGTCCATCCATGCTGTTACAAATTTCACATTTTTATGGTTGCCAAATGTTCCACTGATTTGTGTATGATACACACAGATGTGTGTGTGTGTGTGTGTGTGTATACACCCACCCCCACACACGTATATATACATATGCACAAGTATTCCACTGATTTGTGTATGATATACACACATATACGCATGTGTATATATACACCTGTATATGTATTTACAGGTGCACAAATATTCCATGTATTTGTGTATGGATGCACATAGATATGTGTGTGTATATACATATATATATGTATAAACATATATCTATGCACAAGTATTCCAGTGTATTTGTGTATGATACACATGCATATGTGTGTATGTGTGTGTGTATATATATATATATATATACACACACATATACACATACATTCTGTGGCTTATTTGGGTTCCTTAGGTGGCACTGAATGTAAAGAGTCCACCTGCCAATGCAAGAGATGGGTGCAGATTCGATCCCTGAATTGGAAAGATCCCTTGGAGAAGGAAGCGGCAACCCACTGCAGCATTCTTGCCTGGAGAATCCCATGGACAGAGGGATCTGGCAATCTGCAGTCCCTGGGGTCACAAGGGTTGGACAGGACTTCCTGCATAAACCGTCATTACCATGCCTTCTTTATATTTTTATTTAAATTTCATGAAATATTTTCAACAGGAGCAAATTCTCCTCTTCTACCCTACTCAAGGATCCTTCCCAAATTCATCATTACAATTTCATTTTGCCTTTAGCGTATTAGCTGGTCGGACTACAGCAGATCAGATTGCTCTTTTACATGTAGGCCCGACACTGAGATTCAGGCTCCTCCAACCATCATCCTGTCTGTCCATGAATCAGGCAAACTAGATGAAAGAAACCAAGGGCATTCGCTCTCTAAATGACACTCACTGGGGCAGTTTGCTCCCATGATGTCACCAGCACTATGATGATCGTGTTCATAATAAGAAAGTCACTTTCACAGCATCATCTTTTAGGGTTTTCCAAATTTGCTGGCATATTGAGTGCAGCACTTTCACAACATCATCTTTTAGGATTTGAAACAGCTCAATTGGAATTCCATCACCTCCACTAGCTTTGTTCATAGTGATGCTTCCTAAGGCCCACTTGACTTCACATTCCAGGATGTCTGGCTCTAGGTGAGTGATCACACCATTGTGATTATCTGAGTCGTGAAGATCTTTTTTGTACAGTTCTTCTGTGTATTCTCGCCACCTCTTCTTAATATCTTCTATTTCTGTGAGGTCCATACCATTTATTTCACTTATTGTGCCCATCTTGGCATGAAATGTTCCCTTGGCATCTCTAATTTTCTTAAAGAAATCTCTAGTCTTTCCCATTCTGTTGTTTTCCTCTATTTCTTTGACCTGATCACTGAGGAAGGCTTTCTTATCTCTCCTTGCTGTTCTTTGGAACGCTGCATTCAGATGCTTATATCTTTCCTTTTCTCCTTTGCTATTCACTTCTCTTCTTTTCACAGCTATTTGTAAGGCCTCTTCAGACAGCCGTTTTGCTTTTTTGAATTTCTTTTCCATGGGGATTGTCTTGATCCCTGTCTCCTGTACAGTGTCACGAACCTCATTACATAGTTCATCAGGCCCTCTATCTATCAGATCTAGGCCCTTAAATCTATTTCTCACTTGCACTGTATAATCGTTAGGGATTTGATTTAGGTCATACCTGAATAGCCTAGTGGTTTTTCCTACTTTCTTTAATTTAAGTCTGAATTTGGCAATAAAGTGTTCATGATCTGAGCCACAGTCAGCTCCCAGTCTTCTTTTTGCTGACTGTATAGAGCTTCTCCATCTTTGGCTGCAAAGAAGATAATCAACCTGATTTCGGTGTTGGCCATCTAGTGAGGTCCATGTATAGTCTTCTCTTGTGTTGTTGAAAGAGGGTGTTTGCTCTGACCAGTGCATTCTCTTGGTAGAACTCTATTACCCTGCTTCATTCTGTACCATAGGACAATTTGCCTTTTACTCCAGGTTTTTCTTGTCTTCCTACTTTTGCATTCCAGTCCCCTATAATGAAAAGGACATCTTTTTGGGGGGGTGTTAGTTCTAGAAGGTCTTGTAGGTCTTCCTAAAACTGTTCAACTTCAGCTTCTTCAGCACTGGTGCTCGTGGCATAGCCTTGGATTACCGTGATGTTGAATGGTTTGCCTTGGAAAAGAACAGAGATCATTCTATCGTTTTTGAGACTGCATCCAAGTACTGCATTTCGGACTCTTGTTGACTATGATGGCTACTCCATTTCTTCTAAGGGATTCTTGCCCACAGTAGTAGACATAATGGTCATCTGATTTAAATTCACCCATTCCAGTACATTTTAGTTCACTGATTCCTAAAATGTCAACGCTCAACTCTTGCCATCTCCTGTTTGATCACTGCCAATTTACCTTGATTCATGGACCTAACATTCCAAATTCCTATGCAATATTGCTCTTTACAGCATCAGACCATGCTTCCATCACCAGTCACATCTGCCACTGGGTGTTGTTTTTGCTTTGGCTCCGTCCCTTCATTCTTTCTGGAGTTATTTCTCCGCTGATTTCCAGAAGCATATCAGGCACCTATCGACCTGGGTAGTTCCTCTTTCAGTGTCCTATCTTCTTGCCTTTTCATACTGTTCTTGGGGTTCTCAAGGCAAGAATACTGAAGTGGTTTGCCATTCCCTTCTCCAGTGGACCCCATTTTGTCAGAACTCTCCACCATGACCCATCCATCCTGGGTGGCCCTACATGGCATGGCTTAGTTTCATTCAGTTAGGCAAGGCTGTGGTCCATGTGATCAGATTGGTTTGTTTTCTGTGATTGGGGTTTTCAGTCTATCCTCTGACTGAGAAAGAGAAGAAGCTTATGGAAGCTTCCTAATGGGAGAGAATGACTGACAGGGAAACTGGGTCTTGCTCTGATGGGAGGACCACGCTCAGTAAATCTTTAATCCAGTTTTCTGTTGATGGGTTGAGCTGTGTTACCTCCCTGCTATTTACTTGGGGCCAAACTATGATGGAGATAATAAAGATAATGGTGAGCTCCCTGAAAAGATCCCAGGCATGAACTGCCACAGTTCATGCCCCCAATCCTGCAGCAGGCCACCACTGACCCACACCTTCACCGGAGATTCCTGGACACCCACAGGCAAGTCTACTGGGGGGGGGTCACTTCCTTTCTCCTGGGTCCTAGGGCACAAGGTTCTGATGTGCCCTCCAAGAGTCTATTTCCCAGGCCTATGTGAGTTCTGGCAGCTCTATAGTGGGGTTAATGGTGACCTCCTCCAAGAGGACTTATGCCATACCCACACCCAGAGCCCCTGTCCCTGCAGCAGACCACTGTTGACCCGTACCTCCACAGGAGGTGTTCAAACACAGTTCTGTCTCAGACTCTGTGGCGTCCCTGGGTCCTGGTGCACACAAGGTTTGTTTAAGCCCCATGAGTGTCTCTGGCAGGAACAGAGTTTGATTCTAAATGCTAATTCGCCCTTCCTACCATCTTGCTGGGGCTTCTCCTTTGCCTTTGGGCATGGAGTATCTCCTCACAGTGCTCCAGTGTCTAACCATTTTACTGGGTATCTTTCCTTGCGTCTGCATGGCACTGGAGCAGCAAGCTGCCGAGAGGAGATATCCTACGTGCAAGGTCAGGAGTGGTGCCTGCCCTTTGCTGGAGCAGTCGTGAAGAGATACCCCACATCCAAGGTCAGGAGCGGTGGCTTCACTTTGCTGGACTGGCCACAACAAATTGTGGAAAATTCTTCAAGAGATGGGAATACCAGACCACCTGACCTGCCTCCTGAGAAACCTGTATGCAGGTCAGGAAGCAACAGTCAGAACTGGACATGGAACAACAGACTGGTTGGTTTCAAACCAGGAAAGGAGTCCATCAAGGCTGTCACCCTGCTCATTTAACTTATATGTAGAGTACATCATGAGAAACACTGGGCTGGAAGAAGCACAAGCTGGAATCAAAACTGCCGAGAGAAACATCAGTAACCTCAGATATGCAGATGACACCACCCTTATGACAGAAAGTGAGAACTAAAAAGCCTCTTGATGAAAGTGAAAGAGGAGAGTGAAAAAGTTGGCTTAAAACTCAACGTTCAGAAAACTAAGATCATGGCATCTGGTCCCACTGCTTCATGGGAAATAGATGGGGAAACAATGGAAAGAGTGAGAGACTTTATTTTGCGGGGCTCCAAAATCACTGCAGATGGTGACTGCAGCCATGAAATTAAAAGATGCTTGTTCCTTGGAAGAAAAGTTATGACAAACCTAGATAGCATATTAAAAAAGCAGAGAGATTTCTTTGCCAACAAAGGTCCATCTAGTCAAAGCTATAGTTTTTCCACTAGTCATGTATGGATGTGAGAATTGGATTATAAAGAAAGCTGAGTGTTGAAAAATTGATGCTTTTGAACTATGGTGTTGGAGAAGACTCTTGAGTGTCCCTTGGACTGCTGGAGATCCAACCAGTCCATTCTACAGGAAATCAGTCCTAAATGTTCATTGGAAGGACTGAGGCTGAAGCTGAAACTCCAGTCCTTTGCCCACCTGATGTGAAGAGGTGACTCACTGGAAAAGACCCTGATGCTGGGAAAGATTGCAGGCAGGAGGAGAAGGGGACGACAGAGGATGAGATGGCTGGATGGCATCCCTGTCTCAATGGACTTGAGTTTGCATGAACTCCAGGAGTTGCTTTCAGTATTCTAACTGCAAGTCTTTCTCTGAGAATTTTCTAAGCTGCTTTAGTGGTGTGTCTCAGTGATCACACTTCTTATAACCTTTGCTAAGTTTTTTTTTTTTTTAAATGCACAGCGTGTGTTAACTGCCATGCTCTGCATTTCTCTATTTGCAGTTTGAGGGTTTCTCCTGGGGATGGTTCTCTTGTTGGGGCTCTGGAGCACAAGCAGAATTGATGTAGCACATAGACTTGGTTTCCTCCAGTGTGTGGGATCTTCCAAGACCAGGAATTCAATCCGTGTCGCCTGCATTGGCAGATGGATTGTGAAGCACTGGACCCCTAGGAAAGTACCTCTGGTCAGTTTTTTATTTTTGCAGTTAAGTCAGCACAGCTTCATTCTTTCTAGAGTTATTAGTAGGTGTCCTCCACTCTTCCCCAGTAGCAATATTGGACACCTTCTGACATGGTGAGGGGAGGGCTCATTTTTCAGTGTCATATCTTGGTGCTTTTTTTATACAGCTCATGCCAAACTCATGGCAAGCATCCTGGAGTGGCTGGCCACTCCCTCCTCCAATGGCTCACATTGTGTCACAACTCTCCGCTATGACACGGCTTTCTTGGGTGGCCCTGTATGAAACTGCTCATAGCCTTACTGAGTTCTGCATACGCCTTTGCCACACATCTCTGGAGAAGGGAATGGCAAACCCCGTTGGTATTCTTGCCATGAACAGTATGAAAAGGCAAAAAAGATATGACGATAAACGATGAACTTGCCTTGTTGGTAGGTGCCCAGTATGCTACTGGGGAAGAGTGGAGGAATAACTCCAGAAAGAATGAAGACACAGAGCCAAAGCGAAGGCAGCACCCAGGTGTGGATGTGCCTGGAATGGAAGTGAAATTCGATGCTGTAAAGAGTAAAATTGCATAAGAATCTGGAATGTTAAATCCATGCATCAAGGTAAATTGCAAGTGGTCGAACAGTAAGTGGCAAGAGTGGACATTGACATTTTAGGAATCAGTGAACTAAAATGGACCGGAATAGGTGAATTTAATTCAGATTAATTAAATAATTAATTAAAATTTAATTAATTAATTAATTAAATACTGTGGGCAAGAATACTTCCCACAGTATTTATTGGGGCAAGAATACTGTGGGTAAGAATACCTTAGACAATATGGAGTAGCCCTCATAGTCAACAAAAGAGTCTGAAACGCAGTACTGGCGTGCAGTCTCAAACATGACAGAATGATCTCTGTTCATTTCAAAGGCAAAACCATTCAGTATCACAGTAATCTCAATCTCTGCCTCAACCGCTAGTGCAGAAGAAGTTGAACAGTTCTACGATGCCCTAAAAGATTGTCTAGAACTAACGCCGAGAAAGATGTCCTTTTCCTTATAGGGGACTGGAACGCTAAAGTAGGCAGTCAAGAGATCCCAGGAGTAACAGTCAAGTTTGACCTTAGAGTACTTAATGAAGGAGGGTTAAGGCTAACAGGATTTAGCAAAGAGAATGCACTGGTCATAGCAAACACCCTCTTCCAACAACACAAGAGACAACTCTACACAGGCCATCACTAGATGATCAATACAAAATGATATCGGTTATATTCTTTGCCACACGAGGCAGTGATCCATGCAGGAGGTATAGGCTAGTAGTCAACCACTATTGTTCCATTTTCTTTGAACAGTTCAAGTGATCAGGCACTAATATCTTATCCTTGGAGACCTTCGTATGGGTGTAACACGCATTCAAATTGCATGTAGCTTACAGTAAGCCCTGGGTGACCAGGGCTCTATTCTGTCTTTCCTGCCCCTCCATTAGCTTTTCAGGTGGACACAACGCGGGAATTGCACTGAGGTCTCCTGCATTGCAGGCAGATTCTTTAGCAGCTGTAATTCCTTCCGGTGGTTTTCATGAACCTCGGGCAAATGAGATGATTAGATAACATTACCGAGTCACTGGACATGCTTTGAGCAAACTCCAGGAGACAGTGGAGGACAGAGGAGCCTGGTGTGCTGAAGTCCATGGACTCGCAGTGAGTCAGGCAGGACTTAGTGACCGAACAACGATATTCAAGAGATGGGGGAGAAAACGATCTGGACTTTTCACCTGGCACATTAATCTCATTATGCATGCTACCAAGGGAAAAATACACGCTTTTTCATTCTCAGAGAGCAGACATAGCTGCCACCTTCTGCCAATGTGGATAGTAATAGCAGCAAGGTAAAGCTACCTGTCAGAAAGCCCGTGGGGTTGGCTGGATGCACAGCGATTGACATACCTTACTATATGCCTCTGAAGGATCAGTAGGAACAAGTGGTTATTTTCAGAGCATTGGGTTCAGGTGTCAGGCATCTTTTAAGTGATTTTGACAAAAAAATAGAGTGTACGTAGTGTAGATGACTTCCCTGGTGGCTCAGATGGTAAAGCGTCTGCCTACAATGCGGGAGACCCAGGCTCGATCCCTGAGTCAGGAAAATCCCCTGGAAAAGGAAATGGCAGCCCACTCCAGTACTCTTGCCTGGAAAATCCCATGGATGGAGGAGCCTCGGGTCGCAAAGAGTCGGACACGACTGAGCGACTTCACTTTCATGTGGTGTACATAAATGCAGTCAAGGACAGGACCTGTGAGTCTGTTAAACTCAAATTTAAACCTTGGTTCATTTTGGTGTCAGAACCCAGCAACGCCAATATGTGATATTTGGCAAAAAGACCACTCACCATCCCGGAATATTTCATTGCCCTTCCATGATAAGTATCTAATTTTTTAAAAGCCATCCGATTGAACCCCCAGTGGACAGATTTGTTCATTTTTCCAGCAGACAACCTTTCTGCAGTCCTGACTTATGTCACATGAATTCTTAATTCTCTGTGTGAACACACACCTGCCGTAGTGTCTTTAATACAAGATGTATACGCACTTCTGTCCTTAGTACGAAAATACGGATAATATGAATATAACTAGTTTGCATAGCAGAGAAGGCGATGGCACCCCACTCCAGTACTCTTGCCTGGAAAATTCCATCGACAGAGGAGCCTGGTAGGCTGTGGTCCATGGGGTCACGAAGAGTCGAACACGACTGAGCGAATTCCCTTTCACTTTTCACTTTCATGCATTGGAGAAGGAAATGGCAACCCACTCCAGTGTTCTTGCCTGGAGAACCATGGGGACGGGGGGAGCCTGGTGGGCTGCCGTCTATGGGGTCACACCGAGTTGGACACGACTGAAGTGACTTAGTAGCAGCAGCAGCAGTTTGCATAGAATAAGCCACAGTACATACCGAGGGCATTAAGTCATTTTGTGGTCTTCACTTCATCAAAGTTTTCAGCATAGAGTACCAACGTGCTGTCTGACACAGGAATCAGCTCAGAAAAAAATTTTACCCATGTCTGTGACAAAAAATAAAAAAAAATATATATATATATATATATAGAAACCTAAGTATTATTGACTTCTTTCCTTTTCAGTTGGACTTTTCTTATTCTTCACATGCTATCTTCAGTCTTCCTTCCAATGGTGAACTCTGTTACACTGACATTTCTAGTGGTTGTGTTGCTAGAATGAGTTAAGACAGCTAGTGACTAGGAAAGCTTTTTCCACATACCCCTCTTCTGACTTCCAGTCTTCTAGACTGAACAGTGTGTGAATGAGAGAAACATTGCTTATTGCAACTATAGTAGGAGGTGGAGCTCAACCATCTCATACCAGCTCACAGGAGCTGACTGTTAAAATTTTTAGGAATGGTGTGACCAAATTTGCAAGTACGGTCATGAGTAAAAAAAAAGTAGTTCTATAAATAAGCCATATTAAAATAAAAGTTTATAGAAAAACCAAAGTCGTTTACTAGTACAAGAGGTAGTAAAAGAGGTAGAAATGAGGATATTAGAAAATGTTGCACATATGTACTCAAACTGATTCTTAATTAGTTGCTGTGGCTGCATGTCCACAGTGGAAATTATAAAAGATGCTTCAGACGAATATTAGAATGCTCTGTTGTACATTTTTCCCCATGAAAATCAAATATGTAGACATTTGATCACTTAATATTATGATATTATGAGATTATAATATTATGATATTATTAATATTATGATATTAAGTGATTACACTATTAAGTATTGAAGTTGAGAATTATTTCCGGTATTTTAAACTATAGAGATAGAAGTCTGAAACAGTGTTCCTTTGCTTTCAAGTTATGCAAAAATTTAGTAGAATTTTTTGGTCATTTTACCTCTTTTCACAGTTTTCTGTTAGATTTTAAAGATTCTACATCTTAAATACATATGTAAGTAACTTTTAGTTCTAGCATTTCTTTAGTTAAAGCAAATTTTCTCAGTCATGTAGGTCAGATAAACAATCGGGTGGGTCAGTGTTGCAGAGAATCTGCCTGCCAGGGCGGTAGATGTGGGTTCGATTCCTGGTTGTTGAAGATCCCCTGGAGGAGGAAATGGCAACTCACTCCACTCTTCTTGCCTGGGATGATATCCCATGGACAGAGAATCCTGGTGGGCTGCAGTCCACAGGGTCGCAAAGAGTCAGACAAGACACAGCAACTAACACACTTGAGAAGATGCACGCGTCAGAAAGTCTAGAATATGCACATCCCACAACATCAACATCCCCGTCTCTCTGCAACTACATTGGATGACATGCATGCCTCGCAATGCCCGAAAAATGAAGACATCCCTTCCTCACCATTCCTTCCCCATCTGGTCTCCAGGGCTTGAGGGCACCTTTGTGTCAGTAGTGTTTACACACTCACCTTCACAGCCATGACTGACACCTTTCACTGCACATCGATAACAGGACCCCATCTAGGCAGACAGCAGTCTTGCCATTTTCAGTTTAGGCAGATTGTGCTTACTTCACATAAAAAGTAGTGAAGAGATGTTTGAGTTGGTCCCACTTTTTATAGGATCGGTCTCTTGGTGAGAGAGATGATAAGAATCAAACAGCGGTTAATCACACCACCTTGGTTATTTGCAACTCATTCTCTTTTATCCTGGTTGGCAGGCGAGCTTTTCTGGCTGTCTGTTCTTACTATTATGAGATCAATTTGAAGAGAATCTACAGTGCATCTCGACATTTGTCCTTCAGACTAAGTGAGGAATCGCAGGACGTACGAGGTATTTCAAGGACAGTGATATTTGTATTCTTTTTATATCCTCAGTTTCCAAATAGGACAGACAGTCCAAGACACATAGCCCCGAGTCCTGTGTTATTTAACATTGAAGAGGTCTGTTAAGCTTCTTTTCTAAAACAAACGATGGTCCTGTCCAGTTTAAGAAGATACATATGTGGCTTCTCTACCAGGAATCAGTTGTAAGGGCATTCCTCAGAAGAGGAAATAAGTATAGTTGATATGTACTGGCTTTTGGTGTTGTTGTTGTTCTTACACGGGTTCCATATAATGACTCACAATTTTGTATACTCCATTAATAGTATAAAAATATTGTCTTATCCTCCATTTTGTTCAATATATCTTTTTACATTATTTAATTCAACTTAGTTTATACTTCTTACTCTGCTCCTCTTATGTTATCCTCACCACTTCCCCCCACCCATTGGTCTCCACTGATTTGTTCTCTGTATCTACGCTACTGCTGCTAAGTCGCTTCAGTCGTGTCTGACTCTGTGCGACCCCATAGACGGCAGCCCACCAGGCTCCTCCGTCCCTGGGATTCTCCCGGCAAGAACA